>NC_064637.1:133683609-133811109 GCF_023864275.1 Schistocerca cancellata
AGTTGTTTCACAGAGGAAGATTGCACTGTAGTTCCTTCTCTAGATTGTCGCATAGATGACAAAATGGTAGATATCGAAATCGACGACAGAGGGATAGAGAAACAATTAAAATCGCTCAAAAGAGGAAAGGCCTCTGGACGTGATGGGATACCAGTTCAATTTTACACAGAGTACGCGAAGGAACTTGCCCCCCCTTCTTGCAGCGGTGTACCGTAGGTCTCTAGAAGAGCGTAGCGTTCCAAAGGATTGGAAAAGGGCACAGGTCATCCCCGTTTTCAAGAAGGGACGTCGAACAGATGTGCAGAACTATAGACCTATATCTCTAACGTCGATCAGTTATAGAATTTTGGAGCACGTATTGTGTTCGAGTATAATGACTTTTCTGGAGACTAGAAATCTACTCTGTAGGAATCAGCATGGGTTTCGAAAAAGACGGTCATGTGAAACCCAGCTCGCGCTATTCGTCCACCAGACTCAGAGGGCCATAGACACGGGTTCACAGGTAGATGCCGTGTTTCTTGACTTCCGCAAGGCGTTCGATACAGTTCCCCACAGTCGTTTATTGAACAAAGTAAGAGCATATGGGCTATCAGACCAATTGTGTGATTGGATTGAGGAGTTCCTAGATAACAGGACGCAGCATGTTATTCTCAATGGAGAGAAGTCTTCCGAAGTAAGAGTAATTTCAGGTGTGCCGCAGGGGAGTGTCATAGGACCGTTGCTGTTCACAATATACATAAATGACCTGGTGGATGACATCGGAAGTTCACTGAGGCTTTTTGCAGATGATGCTGTGGTGTATCGAGAGGTTGTAACAATGGAAAATTGTACTGAAATGCAGGAGGATCTGCAGCGAATTGCCGCATGGTGCAGGGAATGGCAACTGAATCTCAATGTAGACAAGTGTAATGTGCTGCGGATACACAGAAAGATAGATCCTTTATCATTTAGCTACAAAATAGCAGGTCAGCAACTGGAAGCAGTTAATACCATAAATTATCTGGGAGTACGCATTAGGAGTGATTTAAAATGGAATGATCATATAATGTTGATTGTCGGTAAAGCAGATGCCAGACTGAGATTCATTGGAAGAATCCTAAGGAAATGCAATCCGAAAACAAAGGAAGTAGGTTACAGTACGCTTGTTCGCCCACTGCTTGAATACTGCTCAGCCGTGTGGGATCCGTACCAGATAGGGTTGATACATGACATAGAGAAGATCCAACGGAGAGCAGCGCGCTTCGTTACAGGATCATTTAGTAATCGCGAAAGCGTTACGGAGATGATAAACTTCAGTGGAAGACTCTGCAGGAGAGACGCTCAGTAGCTCGGTACGGGCTTTTGTCAAAGTTTCGAGAACATACCTTCACCGAAGAGTCAAGCAGTATATTGCTCCCTCCTACGTATATCTCGCGAAGAGACCATGAGGATAAAATCAGAGAGATTAGAGCCCACACAGAGGCATACCGACAATCCTTCTTTCCACGAACAATACGAGACTGGAATAGAAGGGAGAACCGGTAGAGGTACTGAAGGTACCCTCCGCCACACACCATCAGGTGGCTTGCGGAGTATGGATGTAGATGTAGATCTCACTTTCAACCTGTGTACACTTTATAAAGGTGACTATTTTATAGGCTATGCGGTATCAGTCACATGTAAACCAGGGGTTACAGCTACAGAAAAACTGACAATTTTTGGAACTATAGCATATACTGTTAACTATAATACCTGTTGTATAATTAAATAATTAGCTTTCGATGTAATTTTTAGCAACGCAACTGGCCATTATTATCGCCATTCTGCGAGATCACGATCAACACCCGGACTTGCTCGCGGTGACGTTTTTAGACTACGTACTGTCATTGTCTTTAATTCACGAACGTATGACACTGCATTCCTACAGCTAACGATGCTTTCTAGTTCATATTCACCGCTTTTACGCTCTGAAGATCACTGTAAAAAGTAACCGAAACCAGCTACCGTACGTAAATTGGAGTAGGAAAATTGAGGTCCACGCATAAATGTTTTCATTTTAATGAATTTTTATTTCTTAAGCTACATTAAGACTGCCATCTCTTCCCTCGAAAAATCAGGTTTCACTACCAATCGATTACGACAGCTGAGGAAATCGATCCGGGTAGAAGGGAGTCTGTATCTTGCGCGATGAGTTCGAACTTGCAGTCGGAAGATAAAACCTGGGGAAAGCTACTGCAGTTGATGGTACCGTAGCAGAACTCAAGGCTGCTGGCGAACAGCTACATCAAGAACTCTTCCACCTTATTCAAGTTACGTACGAAAGCGGGAAACTCCCAACAGACTTTAAAAAATCTCACTTTGCCAATATGAGAGAATGAATCTCCAGATGTGAAAAATATACAACTGTTTCGTAGCACAGAAATGCTGAGCGAGACTGGCATAAAGTATAAAGACAGAAGAGTAATTCACAAACTGTATAGAGAAGAGTCTACTGTGATCAGGTGTGGAGAAAAAGAAGCAGCCACTATTAGGCAGTGTGTACGACGGAGATTCTGACTCTCACCTATCCTGTGTTGTGTAAATACATTCAGAAGGCAGTATATAAAGTTCAGGGAGAAACCAGGAGTTACAGGAGGAATTAAAATTATGGTGATAAGGAAACATACAAGCTAATATTTGCTGCTGATATTGTAATGTTAAGGTAAGATGCAGAACAATTAGATGCGATGCTGGCATAGACGAAAACCACCGCTCAGCTTTTCGTATAATATGAAAATCAATAAAGGTGAAACAAAAATCTTAGTGGTGAACCCACTTAAGTGAGCGACTGGAGACAGTTGAATCCTTCCCTACCTATGGAGATAAAAAATTCCATCAGACGAAATCTCGCGGAAGGATATTGTAATCTGAATCCACCAGGCAAAAGCTGCTTTCAACAAGTGAAGGAAAAATTTCCCATCCAGCGGTATAGATAAGTTACCTTAGACTGGTGGTGACTTACCTTAAAGGTTTGCCGCTTCCCCTCTGAGGGCACTTGACCCATCCGCCGCATCAATAAGCAAGACGATAATTAAATTTTGTAATTAGCATTTCCTGAAGAATTGAGTGACACTGAACTTAATGTTAACGAGTTCTCAGTGCAAGTAACATGCACAATTGGAGATGTATGCTGAAGTTTATACAGTAAATATGAGTAAGAAAAGATTGGTTTCTTGGCGCCTAGGCGTGGTAGATGAATCCCTATTGTCCCTCTCTGCTCCAGTACGATACGGCTTTTCCTCGCTCGTCTGTTCTCACGGTATGCGACCATCTGGCGCGTCATTCGATGAGTGCAGTTCCATTTGTATACGCGATAGCCTCCCGTAATAAGATCTTTGTGTCTTAAAACATAGCAACAAAATGTATTAAATGTGTCCATTCATGTGGCGTAAACGCTACAACAGGTCTGGAAACTATTGGTTTCCCCGATACGACGTATGTCTACAACTGCATACATACTCCGCAGTCCACCATAGGGTGCGTGGCGGAGAGTACCTCGTACCACGGATAGCACCTTCTCTCCCTGTTCCACTCCCAAACAGAACGAGGGAAAATTGACTGCCTATATGCTTCTGTACGAGCCCTAATCTCTTATCTTTGTGGTCTTTCCGCGAAATATAAGTTGGCGGCAGTAAAATTGTACTGCAGTCAGCCTCAAATGCTGGTTCTCTAAACTTCCTCAGTAGCGATTCACGAAAAGAACGCCCCCTTTCCTGCAGACTTTCCCATCCGAGTTCCTGAAGCATTTCCTTAACACTCGCGTGATCAAACTTACCAGTAACAAATCTAGCAGCCCGCCTCTGGATTGCTTCTATGTCCTCCCTCAATCCGACCTGATAGGGATCCCAAACGCTCGAGCAGTACTCAAGAATAGGTGGTATTAGTGTTTTATAAGCGGTCTCTATTTACAGATGAAAAACATCTTCCCAAAATTCTACCAATGAACCGAATACGACTATCCGCCTTTCCCACAACTGCCATTACACGCTTGTCCCACTTCATATCGCTCTACAATGTTACGCCCAAATATTTAATCGACGTGACTGTGGCAAGCGCTACACTACTAATGGAGTATCCAAACATTACAGGATTCTTTTTCCTATTCATCTGCATTAATTTACATTTATCTTTATTTAGAGTTAGCTGCCATTCTTTACACCAATCACAAATGCTGTCCAAGTCATCTTGTATCCTCCTACAGTCACTCAACGACGACACATTCCCGTACACCACAGCATCATCAGCAAACAGCTGCACATTCCTATCGACCCTGTCCAAAAGATCATTTATGTAGATGGAAAACATCGGACCTACCACACTTCCCTGGGGCACTCCAGATGATACCCTCACCTCCAATGAACACTCACCATCGAGGACAACGTACTGGGTTCTATTACTTAAGTCTTCGAGCCACTCACATACTTCGGAACCAATCCCATATGCTCGTATCTTAGTTAGGAGTCTTCAGTGGGGCACAGAGTCAAACGCTTTCCGGAAGTCCACGAATATGGCATCCGTCTGATACCCTTCATCCATGGTTCGTAAGATACCATGTGAAGAAAAGGCCAGTTGCGTTTCGCAGGAGCGATGCTTTCTAAAGCCGTGCTGATGCATGGACAGAAACTTCTGTCTCAAGGAAATTCATTATATTCGAACTGAGAACATGTTCGAGAATCCTGCAACAAACCGATGTTAAGGATACTTCTTTTATACAGGCGTCACCTGCGCTTTTTCCAGTCGGTCGGGACTTTACGTTGGGCAAGAGATTCGCGATAAATGCAAGCTAAGTAAGGAGCCAATGCAGTAGAGTACTCTCTGTAAAACCGAATTGGAATCCCATCGGGACCTGGCGATTTATTTATTTTCAACCCATTCAGCTGCTTCACAACCCCAGGGATGTCTATCACTATGTCCTCCATACGGGAGTCTGTAAGAGACCCAAACGGCGGTATGTTTGTACGATCCTCCTGCGTGAAAGATTTCTCAAATGCTAAATTTAAAATTTCAGCTTTCGTTATGCTGTCTGCCGTTGCCAGGTCAGACTGGTCAGTGAAAGGCTGCATGGAAGCCTTCGACCCGCTTACCGATTTTACGTAAGACCAAAATTTCCTTGGGTTTTCAGCAAGATCTTTTGCTAAAGTATGACGGTGGTAGTGGTTGTATGCTTCACGCATCGCTCTTTTTACAGCAGCACGAATCTCTACTAACTTTTGCCTGTCATCATTCTCCCGATCTTTCTTGTACCGCGACATTCACGAATGAAACAGCGGCAGAGGGGTGGGGAGGGGGGGGGTGGAGAGAAGAGTATCATATAGTGCTTCTGGAGTACTCCGGAGAATAATTTCACGACTGAGGATACACTTTGAGAGATCAGATTCATGCTCTGTCGATTGTATGTGGATTTTTGTTCGTACCGGTCTCCGTGTGTAGTCGGCAGACGATAGAGTGAGCTCGTATTTCGCGCTGTCGGCCAGATCGCAGTGAGCGGCTGCTAGCAGGGGAGAGGTTGCCAAAATCCCGGCATTATTCTGCGGTCGCGCGGGCGGAAGCAGCAGCGTAGCGCCACGAGAGCCCTGGGTGGGCGCGTGCTGCCGACTGCGCTGTATCTCGCGCCATCGACAGCGCTTATAAATCTCGCCGAGGATTTTACGCCGCGATAAACGGTCCTCGCCTAGACGCTCGCTGGATGCCTGCTACGTTATGGATGTCTGCTTTTTAAAGCACTGCCGCCTCCCTGCGCGGCGTGGCATGCTTTACGGCGCCGGCGACAACAGGGCAATTACCGAGCGCGGTCGTAAGTCAGAGGTGGCGTCCGTGTGTCCAGCAGCCCATATCCACAAGCGCACCGCTGTTGGATATAACGGGCAGTAGGGTCTAAATTGTCTGGTATCAGCGTGCAAATCAACCGCCGGATACCTTGCGACAAAACCTGTGACGCCAACGAGCCCCTGATCAACATGTATACTCCAAACAACTGGGTCTGCACTGTCCTAGTTATTCGGCTCATTCCATGTCCATTCACATATGGAGTGCGGGAAGAATGACAGTTTAAAGGCCTCTGTGCGTGCTTTAATAAATCTAATCTTACCCTCACGATCCCTACGGGACTGATAAGTGTATGGGATTGTAGTATGTTTCTAGATATATCATTTGCAGCCGGTTCTTGAAACTTCACTCAGAATAGTTTCCATGTATCTTGAAGAGTCTACCAGTTCAGTTTCATCATCTCCGACTCTCCCATGGGCCAGACATACCTGTGACCGTTCGTGCTCACCTTCTCCGTACACGTTAAACATCCAGCATTAGTCCTGAATGAGATTTTCACTCTGCAGCGGAGTGTGCACTCATATGAAAGTTCCTGGCAGATTAAAACTGTGTGCCGGTCCGAGACTCGAACTCGGGTCCTTTGCTTTTCGCGGGCAAGTGCTCCACCAACTGAGCTACCCAAGCACGACTCACGCCCCGTCTTCACAAGTTTACTTCCGCCAGTACCTCGTCTCCTACCTTCCAAACTTTACAGAAGCTCTCCTGCTAACCATGCAAGACTAGCACTCCTGAAAGAAAGGATATTGCGGAAGTTTCATATCAGCGCACACTCAGCTGCAGAATGAAAATCTCATTCTGGAAACATCCCCTAGGCTGTGGCTAAGCCATGTCTCCGCAATATCCTTTCTTTCAGGAGTGCTAGTCTTGCATGGTTAGTAGGAGAGCTTCTGTAAAGTTTGGAAGGTAGGAGACGAGGTACTGGCGGAAGTAAACCTGTGAAGACGGGGCGTGAGTCGTGCTTGGGTAGCTCAGTTGGTGGAGCACTTGCCCGCGAAAGGCAAAGGACCCGAGTTCGAGTCTCGGCCAGGCACACAGTTTTAATCTGCCAGGAAGTTTCAACATTAGTCCTAATTCTTACAGGTTCCACACACTTGAGCAATACTCTAGAACCGGTCGCGCGAGTGATTTGTAACCAATCTCTTAGGTACACTGACACCACTTCCCCAGTATTCTACCAATAAACCGAAGTCTACCACCTGCTTCACCCACGACCGAAACTATGTGACCATTCCATTTTATATTCCTGCAAGATGTTACTTCCGGGTATTCTAGTTTGATTCCAGTTGCGACTCGCTGAATTATAGTCGTAGTACCTGTCTCGAAATGACTGGGTGGTTGTGTTATTATTTCAACATCATTCATGAAACTGTCGAGATTTGACTGAAAAAGATTGGGAATTTGTACCTGATAACCACGCAGTTTAGCGCCCCACAAACGAAAGATCATCATCATATGAAGGGCTTATTTCAATAGTGGTACAAGTCCACTTTTGTTCATTCTGAGATACAGAGCCCTAAAGTTAAAAGAGCGCTGAAAAATCTGCAGTTGAGATACCAGAAATATTCAGGCATATGGCTTCTTGCTAGAGATAAACGATTCTTCCTGTTTGTTTGGACAATTAATGTCAGCATTATAGACAGAAAAGTGGAGGTAATGGACTTGTCCCACTATTGAAATAAGCCCTTATATAGTTGTAATATACTAATTCTCTTCATTTTCTGAAGTGTACAGTTTTACTTTTGTAAACGTTTAAAGGAAGTAGACAATTTTCGCACCACTTTAAAGTCTTATAAAAATCTGACTGAATATTTTATGCTGCTTGTTTCTGGCAGTACTTCTCTCTAGGTAAATGCATTATCTGCAAAAATCGGAGATGTTGGTAGTGTGTAAGATCGTTAATATTCAACATGAACAGGAAGCCAGCCGACCAACTTCCCAGAGGTAAACTAGAAGTTATTTCTACATCTGTCTAGGACTGCTATCAACGGTAACATTGTGTCTCCTCGGTACGGAGAAATCCATAGTCAACGCCGTTTCATCTGATACTCCATACTTTCGTACTTTTTATGCAGAATGTAGACTTCCAAATTTGAGTAAGCTGAAGGAAGAAAGCGCATTCGCAAGCGTGGGGACGGGGGACGCACGCGAACAGGCACTATTACCGCATTCCATTCTGGGATCACAGTTTGTTCGTGATTGAAGGTGATTTTGAAAAGGTCTCATTTGCTACAGAGAGAGAGAGAGAGAGAGAGAGAGAGAGAGAGAGAGAGAGAGAGAGAGAGAGGGGGGGGGGGGGGGAGGAAGACGAGAAGAAAACTTTCATTCGTATGACCTCTCCGGAGTTCTATGACGTTCAATGTGCAGGCTACATTCCACAGTGAGTGCCATGCTACTCCTGGACCATCATTTGTAGGCTGCCGGTTCGAATTCCCGTCTGCCCATCCAAATTTAGGTTTTCCTTGAGTTAGCTAAATCGTTCCAGGTACATTCCAGGATGGTTCCTATGGGAAGGACAGAGGTTATTTCCTTCCACGTCCTTTCGTAATCCCACCTTGTGCTCCGTCCGCCATGACTTGTACTATCGAAGGGGCGTTCTACAGTTATCCTTCGTCCCTCCGTCCTGTCTCTCTCCCCCCCCCCACCCCCCCCCCCCCACCCCCCGCCCCATCCGCTATCACAATTTGCAGTGACTTTGCGGGCACCTGACGCGCTAAAGAAAATGTGAAAGATAAATGGGGACTAGTTGCTGACTATACGGTCCACAAATAAGAAATTCTACTAACTTGAGGTTGTCCAAAGGACGGATGTCGCGGTGCATTAGAACGAGCATCTGAGAAACAACGAAGCTAGTTAGCTGTACACATGCTGCTCTGGTTATCGTTTGTGGACAGTAGTTTAAGGACGGCGAAACAAGTAGTAGGCGACAAGGTGTTGGCTGTTCATGCCCCATCACAGAACATACATGTCGGCATTTACCAATTCGGCAAAGTAGGATACCCCTTTCCACATATGAGCGCTTTGTCTGCGTTTAACAGTGAAATTTCCATTTCTTAATGTCGCCATCCTTCGTTTCATTTACACCGAAAGGTGACTTTCCTGTACGTTGAATCACTCCTTCCAACGATCATTGATTTTTAGATTTCTTCACATTTTTCCTCTACCAGTTTCGCCTTAGATGCCGTGTACTTCTTTACTTCATTCCCAAGTGATTTATGTTACTGTCTTCCTATCATTCCGTGAACATTTTTGCATTTCCTTCTTTCGGCGCTGAATACAAACATTTCTGCTGCCCAAGGTTTCTTTGCAGTTACCTTCTTCGTACATGTTTGACTGTCCAATTTTTGTCATTGCCCTTCATAGAGGTGTCCACTCCTCTTCTACTGAGCGGCGTACTGGATATTTCCGTATCATAGTATCCACACCCTTAGGACAATTCTAATCCTTCTTGCAGATCGACAAATCCTAACACCGTGTCTTGATTCTGCTTCACTTTTGCTTCCATTCTCTCGTAACTTACTACATTGCCCTTCAGTTTTCGTACGGGAGAGGGGGTGTCCAAAAACATGATACTAAGTAAGAGATCATTGTGGAAAACATCGAAGTTCATCAACCTTGTTATACTGAATACGAGACGCTCGAAATGTTTACCGTCTCGGCAACAGTGGTACACAGCCGGTTCAAAAACTGTCATAACGCGATGGAGTGTGACTGACTCAAGTGGATCCATCTCAATTCCGATCGCCGATTTCAGACGCCCCATTGACTTAGGGGGATCTCTGTAGATGGTGTCTTCGATACAACCCCGGAAGTAGTAGTCCCATGGATTGAGGTCTGGACTGTATGGGGGCCACGGTACCCCGTGCCCCGTGAATTTCTGTGCATCCAGTGCAATCAAACGCTCACCAAATGTAGTTCCTAGCCACGTGAAGACGTCAGCAGCTCTGTGGGGACGAGTCCATCCTGCATGAATCAGTACTGGCGAGTCATTTGGCACGGGCCGCTTCTGGGCCAAAGTGCCGCTCCAGCAACTCTAGATGGAATGAGATTTTCACTCTGCAGCGGAGTGTGCGCTGATATGAAACTTCCTGGCAGATTAAAACTGTGTGCCCGACCGAGACTCGAACTCGGGACCTTTGCCTTTCGCGGGCAAGCGCTGTACCATCTGAGCTACCGAAGCACGACTCACGCCCGGTACTCACAGCTTTACTTCTGCCAGTATCTCGTCTCCTACCTTCCAAACTTTACAGAAGCTCTCCTGCGAAACTTGCAGAACTAGCACTCCTGAAAGAAAGGATATTGCGGAGACATGGCTTAGCCACAGCCTGGGGGACGTTTCCAGAACGAGATTTTCACTCTGCAGCGGAGTGTGCGCTGATATGAAACTTCCTGGCAGATTAAAACTGTGTGCCCGACCGAGACTCGAACTCGGGACCTTTCAGGAGTGCTAGTTCTGCAAGTTTCGCAGGAGAGCTTCTGTAAAGTTTGGAAGGTAGGAGACGAGATACTGGCAGAAGTAAAGCTGTGAGTACCGGGCGTGAGTCGTGCTTCGGTAGCTCAGATGGCAGAGCGCTTGCCCGCGAAAGGCAAAGGTCCCGAGTTCGAGTCTCGGTCGGGCACACTGTTTTAATCTGCCAGGAAGTTTCAACTCTAGATACTTTACTGTAGCGGACAGTGGTTGATTATCGAACCAATGATCCGCTTCGACGACACACCACACCACAGCACACAGTGACCCTCTGCGGATGCAGTGGCGAAACGACGCCGTGCTGCAGATTTTTAGTGCTTTAGTCTGTTCGCGTAACGACTGAATCGAAAATGTGCCTCGTCACTGATCCAGATCTTGTGTTCAGCAATGGCACAATTTTGGAGTTCCTCGACTGTGCTGTTTGGGGAATCTCGCCGTCGCACAGTGCTCACCACCTTGAGTCGCTGGCGACTGTGGTTGTTGCAGGAACGCAACCCCACCGCTTTCGTGGGACTTTGTAATGATGTTTTGGACATGCTTAATTGCTGGGACGTCCGTCTAGTAGATGTGGGTGGCTCATTCTCAATGAATGCCCAGACACGCTCCCCCTTGCCATCGGTAACGACTGTGGATTTTCGTCCCGGCGCCTCGCTTCTTGCATTCCACTCATTGCCGGTAGATTCGAATCTGGCCAACGCCCTGTAAACAACGAAAATCGGTGTGAGATGAGGACCAGAACATCGACCACCTGATGGCTTCAAAATCGGTGCAGCTTTCTAGTGCTGTAACTTACCGCGCGATAACCACATCATTAGACGTCCTTTTCTTTCCTAACTCTGACATGCCCGTCGAACGGTAACATTACTGAGATTATTTTCTCGAAGTTTTCTTGCGATAAATAATTTTTCCAAGGGCAGTGATTCCATATTGCTTCATTTCCGTTAATGAAGCGTTCACCTCAAATGTCAATATATGCGATATTACAATATGGACGAATTATACAGGGTGTTACAAAAAGGTACGGCCAAACTTTCAGGAAACATTCCTCACACACAAAGAAGGAAAATGTTACTTTCCATGTTAGAGCTCATTTTATTACTTCTCTTCAAATCACATTAATCATGGAATGGAAACACGCAGCAACAGAAAGTACCAGCGTGACTTCAAACACTTTGTTACAGGAAATGTTCAAAATGTCCTCCGTTAGCGAGACTACAGGCATCCACCCTCCGTCGCATGGAATCCCTGATGCGCTGATCCAGCCCTGGAGAATGGCGTATTGTATCACAGCCGTCCACAATACGAGCACGAAGAGTCTCTACATTTGGTAACGGGGTTGCGTAGACAAGAGCTTTCAAATGCCTCCATAAATGAAAGTGCAGAGGGTTGAGGTCAGGAGAGCGTGGAGGCCATGGAATAGGTCCGCGTCTACCAATCCATTGGTCACCGAATCTGTTGTTGAGAAGCGTACGAACACTTCAACTGAAATGTGCAGGAGCTCCATCGTGCATGAACCACATGTTGTGTCGTACTTGTAAAGGAACATGTTCTAGCAGCAAAGGTAGAGTATCCCGTATGAAATCATCATAACGTGCTCCATTGAGCGTAGGTGGAAGAACATGGGTCCCAATCAAGACATCAGCAACAATGCCTGCCCAAACGTTCACAGAAAATCTGTGTTGGTGACGTGATTGCACAATTGCGTGCGGATTCTCATCAGCCCACACATGTTGATTGTGAAAATTCACAATTTGATCACGGTGGAATGAAACCCCATCCGTAAAGAGAACATTTGCACTGAAATGAGGATTGACACATGGTTCGATGAACCATTCGCAGAAGTGTACCCGTTGAGGCCAATCAGCTGCTGATAGTGCCTGCACACGCTGTACATGGTACGGAAACAACTGGTTCTCCCGTAGCACTCCCCATACAGTGACGTGGTCAACGTTACCTTGTACAGCAGCAACTTCTCTGACGCTGACATTAGGGTTGTCGTCAACTGCACGAAGAATTGCCTCGTCCATTTCAGGTGTCCTCGTCGTTCTAGGTCTTCCCCAGTCGCGAGTCATAGGCTGGAATTTTCCGTGCTCCCTAAGACGCCGATCAATTGCTTCGAACGTCTTCCTGTCTGGACACCTTCGTTCTGGAAATCTGTCTCGATACCAACGTACCGCGCCACGGCTAGTGCCCAGTGCTAATCCGTACATCAAACTCCGCATTTGTAAACATTGCACTGACTGTAAAACCACGTTCCTGATGAATACTAACCTGTTGATGCTACGTACTGATGTGCTTCATGCTAGTACTGTAGAGCAATGAGTCGCATGCCAACACAAGCACCGAAGTCAACATTACCTTCCTTCAATTGGACCAACTGGCGGTGAACCGAGGAAGTACAGCACATACTGACGAAACTAAAATGAGCTCTAACATGGAAATCAAGCGTTTCCGGACACATGTCCACATAACATCTTTTCTTTATTTGTGTGTGAGGAATGTTTCCTGAAAGTTTGGCCGTACCTTTTTGTAACACCCTGTACGTGTGAAATCAGGAACTAATATACTGTCAAGTTTTTAGGACCACCCTATAAATGGATGATATATAAAGGGGAATAGGGGTACATCTGGACGTGAGACTGTCTCGCGCTGCTACAGGTTCTTGCGAGGCTCACGAGAAAGACAGGCTTTACCGCCGTCTATGCCACAGCACGAGACACTCCATGTCTTAGTAGTGCCAGCAACCTTTTCCGACGTGAAGCGAGTAACTTGCGGCGTTTGCTGTGTTACTCAGTGGTTTGGTATTTAACTAATTTGTAAATGAAAATGATGATCTTGTTTTATTACAGTGAGTAATTACTAAATAATTTTTCTCCCGGCTTAAGATTTGGTCAAGTTGCTAAAGAACTAAGTTAATGTTGTGTTAGTGTTGTCTGTAAATTGTGTGTCAGTGAATCACAGTTCATACCACATATTCTATACAACTATTAATTATGATGGAAGCAGTTATCTTCAGCAAAATTATCATTAGCACTACCGAATATCAGCCGCGCACAACACTGACGTATGTTACCTGACACAATATTCTTCGCAACCCGTGCGTAATTAATTTCGGCTCCATACATCAGCAAGAAAAGTTTACCTGGGTCGTGTTATGAGCACTGTTTTTTAAATAACCAATCTGATTCGAATTATTTTCATTAAAGTGAGTTCGGGACAACCGGTGCACATTTATTTTTACACATTTTTATTACCTTCGGCATTTATGTCTGCAGAGTTGCGTAATTTGAATATGCCGCTGAGATAATTGTTAAGATGGTGGCAGACAATTGATAGAGACTTTCTATTATTGGAGTAAATCTCCTTTTAGCAGGATAAGTGTTTGATATGCTTACTAAACTTGGCTTTCATATTGTGCACTATTTAAACTTTCGTAAGAAACAGAGATAAAAACGCGATACAAATGGCTATCAATGGCTCCGCTCCTTGCAGCGGAAAGAAATAACTATGACAGATAATGCTTATTGAGAGAGGAATTAGTTACAAATCATTATTCACTCATATTTATTATAATAATGAACGCTATTCTCAAGAAATAAGTAACAAACAATTAAAATTTCTTAACAGACCTCAGTTTGATACGTCTTGCGTCCGCAACCTACAAAAGCCAACCAACAACAGGTAAAAACAAAGGAAGACAAATTCAGATCGTAAAAGGAATTTAAAATTATCATTGTATTTGTATGATACACATAGATATGTCCAATTACATCATAAAATATTATAAATAATTAATATTTATCATCGTTTTCACTGTTTTTTTTCATATGTCGGATAGATAATATTTATAAAGAGGCATAATTTCCTGTCGTCGCAGTGTAGCTAAAATTTACCTCCTAGATGTTAAAAACTATTTCAAACCAAGAGTTTAGTAATTCTTGACTGCACGTAGTCTCTCGATAGTACACGACACTGTTAAGATCTTCAGTGGGTACCTTTCCAATTGCACACTGACCTCTCGTGGGCCCCGCATGGAGCCGAACGTTCGCGAAGTGTGGCGCACAAACCGATTCGGGGCCAACGAGAAATACGGTCACTGCAACGAACCGAACGCTCGGCTCCATGCGGGGCCCATGGGATTAAATATTTAAAATTGAAGAAGTCTTAATTTTGTCGTGTGCTGTCGAGAACATACTTGCATTTAAACACGCGGTCAACAGTTAGTAAACTCGTCTAAAACAGTTACGAGCGCCAACAGTCACGTGCGGTGGGAAACGAGTAAGACCTGCGGTGTCAATTGCTGTGACATACGCGCTACAGCATATCGTTACGAAGCCGGTATCTGTAACAGGTATCATTGGTGATCTTGCAGATCTCGAAGAATGAAGTTATAATGAAATCTAGACCTTTCGCTGCTCACAGGTGTTCATAAATATCAACGGGGGTTTCGTTATATTTTCATTCTTAGAGGGCCGCAAGATCACCAGTGATACACGTACAGATACTATCTTCATATAGGTAAGGCTTACTGGCCAATGATCTTTAGTGCAGATGCATGCACATTGCTCGAACTCTTACAGGAATCGGTAGATGGACTGCCGCGAGTAATGAGTGTAATGGGCAGGGGCACTACAAATGTAGGGTGTGGAGAGAAAGTTGAACAGTGTGGGTCTCACGGGGAGCACGCCAGAGATAAGTCCCTGCAGCCGCACTATCCTCTGTGTCCACGGTGGCTCACAAGGAGACAGCACGACCGTGGGGTCGGGGATTTGTCCGAAATTTTGTGTGGTGGAGGAGGACCCCTAACACCTCACGTGGTTAAAATATTAGGACGCACTACCCGGAAAATCCCGGGAAAAGTTGATCGGAAGTTCCTTAAGCGCCTTATGAGTGTAAAATGTTACTCCATTGCCGAGCCGCCGTGTGGCCTAGATGTTTAGGGCTCGGACTCTTATGCCAGAGGTCTCGGGTTCGATTCCTCCTCGCACACTTTTTTTCCTTTAGTTTCATTTTCTTTTGTTATTCCACCAATTATTCAGAAAGTTTCCCAAACCTACATTATCTTTAACAAATTAGTTACATATTTTGTCCAACAACACAATTCATGGCAGTGGGTTTTTCATTGTAAAGTATATGAGGAGAAACATTGAGTTTTTAATCAGAATAACAAAGTCGATTGGGAAACATTCAATTTTTATACATATAATAATTATAAACAAGAACGGCAGTGGTAATTACCGTAAAAACAAAGCAATAGTTTTTGCGACATCTTGCGCAACATATGAAAGCGTATTTTTTACAATCACAGGACGTTTGCAATAAATCTGTACAAAAACATGCCTCATTAACGTTTACGAAAATGTTTTGAATTTCTGATAATTTTGAGGCAAACCAGGAATATTGAATAATGTCTCGGAATATTGGCGACTATAATTGATAGTGAATTACAGAATGAATTTTTATACAATGTTCTCGGGAATTAATTTCACGATTCTCCTATAACAATGCGCTGCAGTTTTGCAAGCAACAGAGGAAAAAAATGTGCTGGAGGAGGAATCGAACCCGAGACCTCTGGCATAAGGGTCCGAACGCTAACCACGTAGGCCAAACAGCGGCTGGGCAATGGACTAACCTTTTATACTCATACGGCACCTAAGAAACTTTGGATCAATTTTTCTAGAAATTTTCCGATTAGTGCGTCCTAATATTTTAACAACGTGAGGTGTTAGGGTTCCTCTTTCACCACACAAGATTTTGGAAAAATCGCCGTCCCCACGGTCGTGCCGTCTCCTTGTCAGTCGGATAGAGCGTCTGCCATGTAAGCAGCAGGTCCCAGGTTAGAGTCCCGGTCAGGGCACACATTTTTCAACTGTCCCTGTTTATATTTACCGACGCCTGTAAGCAGCGTAGGTCTAGATTTCATTAAAACTTCGTGCCTCTTTGCCGTGGGCCTCTAGCCGACTAGTATGACGTCAGAAGCCCGTTGCGGGGCCCGTATTTCTCGCGAGCTCCAGGCAGCAGTCTGATGACGTCACGAGGACACTTCCTGTAGCTGCCTAGTGAATTGGCTCAGCCTTGTCTGCGGTAATGTTAGTCAGCCTCTCGAGGTGACGCTCTGCGTGTGCCGGCAGGTGTCCGACGTGGACAACGGCTCGGACATCGTGCAGCGCATAACCGCCATGCTGGACACGGCGTCGGCCGAGCAGCCGTCGCCGTCGCCGCCGCCGGCGCTCGCGGGTTCGACGCCCGGCGGCTCGTCGGGCTCGGCGTCGCCCACGCAGTCCCCGGCGCTGGCCGGCGCGCCGCTGCACCACGCCCACCCGCAGCACCAGGCGCTGCACCACCACCATCACCACCACCCGCTGTCGCCGCTGCGGTCGCTCTCCGTCGCCCCGCCGGGCGTGCTGCCGCCGCAGGCGCACCGCTCCCTGTCCGAAGGTCAGTCGCTGTACACCCTCTGTACATATATATCCTGCCTAGCCCGATAATCTGCCATCACTTCGAGGCACTGCGTGTTCTAATGCAGAGGAAACTAGACACCAGTATTAAGTAGTACATACTTACGCGTTTCCAAGTTGCCTATCGTCAGGTGGTGCCTTTCACCAACCTTACCTGCGTGGCGCGATCAGGACGCTGACGAGATCGTACTGCTTTTCTGAGGAGTGCATCACCCTTCTCACCCTTCACAACCTTCACAACGGAGATCAGAGGGCGAATGAATCTCCTCAGTTGAGTGGGCGTTTGCTACCGCAAATATTGTCGCTTATAAAGGAGTAGTGTTGCAGGTTGTAAATTATTACTTCGACGTAACACTTCCATTAAACTGTTTGATACAAGCGAGATCAGAGAGAATTAAAGTAGGTGAGGTGTGAGATACACCAACCTCAACAACCAAAATGAATCTGCGACGACTGCTCTTATACTGACACCTTCACATGTCACACTGACCGGTACCAAACTTCGCATATCGGTAGGGTATCAACCAAAACACAGAAATAGTGCTATGTGCTGCCGTCTCGGAGAGAGTGCGTAAACTATAACTACCACATGACCTACGGCGCACAGGTAAAGTAAAATCCTGAACATCTGTTGTGTCGAGTTCATTTCGGGAGGTCGGTAGACACTTATACGAAGGGTCCTGTATTCGATTCCAGGTACTATTTTTGTGCTCTACTACGTGTGACACTATTATATGGCAGAACATGTTTCTGAAATGTAAAAGGACTGCTCGGAGTTCATAGCAATGTGCTGTTGGCAGTCGGCTTTAGCTTAGTTTATTTGAAAGCAACAAACTTACGTGGCACGTTCTTAGTTTCACAGAATAAACACAAAAATCAGAACAAGAATAAACACACAGTTGGATCACACGTGCGGAAGTATTATTATTAATAATAAAAATACCTATGTTTTTGGATAGGGTCCGCCTTCAGCAAAGTACAATTTTGATTTTAACCCGAATATGTTTCACTGCCGTTGCAGCATCTTCAGTGGGCTTCTATTTTACGGCTGTTAAAGATAATGTTCTTTGTGTTTGTATACATGGAACTATTACTTTTAAATCGTAATCACAGATATTTGATAAACACACAATTATGAATTCATACCTTCTTACCACAGGGTGTGGTTTTTCTGGTGTCTTGTGTTTCTATAGAGTCTGTTTCGTTCCACAGTTTGTCATCTGCAACCACTTACGTCATAAGTAGATAAATTGTTTAAGCCAAAATTACGATTTGAAAATTATTTCTATGCCTGACGCACGCACGCACGGTCTGTAGTAAGACACTCGAAATTTGCATAGGAATAACACAAAATAAAACAAGTAAAAATTACTTATGGCGCTGTCCATTACTACATTTAATAGTAAACATAGAAAATTTAAAAACCCGGATTCACTCCACGTGAGTCACTTGTTTTTAATCATCGTACGGGTGTGCGGTTCCTCGTATTTACTGAATAGTGCATACGTGGCGCCAAATGTGAGCAAGACGATGTATTAATCTCCACAGAACTCGAATTGTGTTCCTCGTAATTACTGAATAGTGCATTCGTGGCGCCAAATGTGAGCAAGATGATGATGTATTAATCTCCACAGAACTCGAATTGTCGTTTGGCGTGTTGTAACTGCAAGTGGTGTGCTTACTGTTATTGTTAGCAAAACTTTATATGAACTGATTGGGCATGGAACTCCCAATACCAAAAAGGAATACAGTCACTGCAAAGTACATTCAGTCCCTTACATACTGAATCATCTGCCCCTGTTCAAAACTGATAACTTCGGTCCCTGCGCACATAACAAATTAAATTGTCTTACGGCGGAACGCGATATATTCTAGTCTCTCATAAAAAAATATAAACATGCTAACTACAGGCTCAGCGGTGTCCAATGCTGACCATAATGCTTCGAAATACACATGAAATTCTGATGATGATGATGATGATGATGATGATGATGATGATGATGATGATGATGATGATAAGCGCCCGTACAAATTCCGAACCTTTGCTAAGCCCAGTCTCGCCACTTTCATGATGAGGAAATAACACAAACACCCAGTCATCTCGAGGCAAGTGAAAATCCCTGACCCCGCCGAGAATCGAACCCGGGACCCCGTGCTCGGGAAGCTAGAACGCGCCCGCGAGACCAGAAATTCTTTTAGCTGATCAACGAAAACATTTAACAAAATCCAATTTCTTTAAAAAAGCATGCCCTGGACAGGGAGGCGCTACTGATTATGGTGAATTACTAACACTGTTTTTAAGCAGAATTATATTGCGAGTTTCTCTTTAAAAACATCTGACAATTGACGTTACGTTACCCACAATTGATTAACAAACAATGACATTTATACAGCAAACATTATCTAACTTCATTAATGAAACATAAATGCAAATTACCAGGCGAGCGGTCTACCCGACGGGCGGCCCTCGTCACACGACAGATCATTTCATCAAATTAAATATAGCTCTCTTAACAAATCTTAGAAACACTACAAAATGAAATTTCTAAGTAGCCTTATCATTATGGGGTTGCCCAACAATTACAAACTACCAGCCAACTTGTCCATACCACCGCGCTGGCAAAAACAGAAATCATACTTATTTAACCTCTCTACCTTGGTTGCATAAAGACTTTTGCTTCCATGTTCATCAATATTGACATACCTACATCAGTGTAACAGTTGGTAGCTTCACACAGCACACCACAAAAACAGCTTACTCAAATCAGAGATCTTTGAGTCTGCGGTCCCGCGCAGTCAGCAATCCGCGTTATCGAGCCTATCAGAAACTTTCATCGTTTACTAGTTTCATTTTAATTTATTAAAAATACCTTTTCTGGTGCCACATAAAAGTGCGCCCCAGTATACTCCTTTCAGACTTATCAGTTTCCGACAGGCCATATCTCGTGTGTGAGAACGTAGGCCGATTTAACCGAAGAAAAACTGTTTTGAATTTCACTGTTTGTCGTCCGAAGTCTATTGGTTCGGACGATTTCAGAGTGGTGTAATGGCTGGAAAATATCGCCCGTCTTCGACCGAAATCGATCGTCAGCGGAATCCACCGATATAGGTGCCTCTGGGATACACAGACTTAGCAAGTGACATATCAAGTGACACACGTCGGCGGACGAGAAGGGGAATCCCCGAGCGGCTGTGGTCAGCGCCACAGGTGGCAGGCGTTTGTCGACTCCAGGCAGCTGCCGGGAAGGAACACGTCCAGCTACAAGGCTGAGGTTCGATGCACACAAGTGATTTATCACCGCGAGGTCGCAGCTTCATTTTCACGCGTCTTCCAGTAACTTTGAGCTACGCACGCTACGGCTGTGACGCTGGGAATACGGCGCGAGAACGCAACGGGTGAATTGTGATGCCCGGCCCCTGGCCACTGGCCACTGCCAAGTGAATGGGACGGTGCACCTGTGTTCGCAAAACTCGGAACAGCTGCAGCCACCCACCGTGGAATTTCTTCCCCAAAGAGGTGAAGAAATTCCCGTAAATGTGGGATACATGAAGCAAGGCGTATCGTGAAAGCATTAGAACAAAGGCGCACGGTTTAAAGTATGTGAGAGAAAAGTTTTGTGAGGGCTTCGCCTAGCGGATCAGCAGAAAAAAATGATATAGGTATCACTGTTAAATTTCATCGCTGTTAAACCATTTTGCGTTAAACTGGTGGCGTGTTTGGTCAAATGTGACCACAGCGGTAAATCTTCAGTAAATATATACAATTAAAAATAAATTATTTTCAAAAGTTAAATGTAATCTCTGCTTCATTGCTCTGTATCCGCAAAATACACAAATTTCAATATTGACGTGAATTAGTCTTCTGCGTTCGGCAATAGAAAGATGCAGTGGTTGTTAACGACCGGGTTCACATACGTTCGCCAGCATTGTCTAAAAAGCAGTCGTTGAGAATATTCTTCAGGCTTTCCGGCGATCTGTTCACATTTTAAACAAACGGACCGCGTAGGGAGCACCCGATGCGGCGCGGACCGACTAGGTGGCACCCATCACCTTACGGGCATAAATACTAGACTCGATCCGCCCTAGAACCATTCTCGGGTAGCACCTGAAGAAGACAGCGAGTTACGTCGTCGAAATATCGTTTGAGAACGACGCGAACATCCGGCAGCAGTCCCGTGTGTTCAAAATGTCAATGAGAATATTGGTAAGTGTGCTTGGTCCTAGCGTTGCTGGGATTTTACTGTCCAGATTACACAGCCTCTGTATACGTAAAGTTGAAAACCATCCCCGGAACGGCAGTAGTCGTGAAAGATAAAGCAACATTTGACAGCGTTGGCACCAAAGTCCAGCACAGCGTTGGCATGTTTGTGAAACACGCTCCATTTATTAGTTATAATTCCAAATACGCGCTCGACGTCTTCGGTGACGAGTTACACGGCAGTTTAAATCCCCGTATCTTAGAGAGGAAAGATCCAGTGCAAGGTCTCATAACAGAATTCGACAAATTTGCGCAGGCGGTATTAAAAACATCGTCGGATGTCTTAATTTTTGCTGGATTATTGCAGATTTACTGTTAGCGCATCAATTTACAGCATACTCATTCCAAAATAATTTACTTAAACATTCTTTTAAACACTAAAATTCTTTGGATCACCTCGGTTCCGAGGGTTCTAGAACCTGTGCAGAAAATTGGAATATACCTGATTTCTGCCCTTTTTATTGCTCGTGAAAACAACACCTGGCATGTTGAACCACTGTACAGCGAGAACTTCAGAGGTGGTGGTCCAGATTGCTGTACACACTGGTACCTCTAATACCCAGTAGCACGTCCTCTTGCACTGATGCATGCCTGTGTTCGTCGTGGCACACAATCCCCAAGTTCATCTAGGCACTGTTGGTCCAGATTGTCCCACTCCTCAACGACGATTCGGCATAGTTCCCTCAGAGTGGTTGGTGGATCACGTCGCCCATGAACAGCCATTTTCAATCTATCCCAGGCATATTGGATAGGGTTCATGTCTGAAGAACCTGCTAGCCATTCTAGTCCAGCGAAGGAAGTCATTCACAAGATGAGCACGATTGGGGGGGGGGGGGGCGGCGTGATTTGTCGTCCATGAAGACAAATGCCTCACCAATATGCTGCCGATATGGTTGCACTGTCGGTCGGAGGATGGCATTCACGTATAGTACAGCCGTTACGGCGCCTTCCATGACCACCAGCGGCGTACGTCACCCCCCCCCCCCCCCCACATAATGCCACTCCAAAACAGCAGGGAACCTCCACCTTGCTGCACTCGCTGGTAGTGTGTCTAATGCGTTCAGCTTGACTGGATTGCCGCCAAATACGTCTCCTTATATTCTCCATTTGAAGGCATACGCGACACTCATCGGTGAAGAGAACGTGATGCCAATCCTGAGCGGTCCATTCGGCATGTTGTTGGGTCCGTCTGTATCGCGCTGCAAAGATTGACTTGGCCGTGGACGTCGGGAGTGAAGTTCATGCAGCCTATTGCGCACAGTTTGAGTCGTAACACGACGACCTGTGGCTGCACCGGAAAAGCTTTATTCAACATTATGGAGTTGCTATCAGGGTTCGCCACCGACCTCCTATCGATATAAACCCGTATGTACGAGGGTCATTCAATAAACACGCAAATTGGTATGTTGAGAAAAAGTTTATTTTTTAAAAAACAATACTACTTTTACTTTTCAACGTAATCCCCTTGAACATTTACGCACTAGTTCCAACGAGCTACAAGCTTTTTATTGTGGTTGCGAAGAACTGTCTTGAACCAATTTCCCACAAACTTTTTCACGTCCTCGTTATCCTGGAACATCTTCCCACGTAATTCCTCCTTCAGTGCACCAAACAAATGGAAATAACTAGGTGCTACATCAGGATTATAAGGGGGATGAGGCAGTACTTCCCCGCCCATACTGTTGATGGTTTCATATGAGTAATAAGAGGAGAATCAGATCTCTGCTCTGAGACCCACGTCGTCTCTCTCACGGCTGACGTCACCCTACTTAAGATCAAATCGGAGTAGTACTGGCTGTTCATTGAACGCTGCTCTTAGACATAATCACAGAAAACTGGACCTTCAGCGTCCCAAAACACCGTCAACATGAGTTTTCCTGCTGATGCTTGGGATTTGAATTTTTTCTTGACAAGTGAGTTGGTGTGCTTCCACTCCGTGCTTTGTCTTTCTGATTCTGGCTCAAAATACTGAACGCAAGATCCATCACAAGTTAAAATTTTGAAGTGCTCACCTTCTCTTTCGTTACATCCCTTTAGCTCTGTGCTTGTTTCCCGGTGTAGCTGCGTCAGCTCCTTTGCTACCCATCTTGCACATGTTTAGCGGTATTTCAGCTTGTTACAGATAACGTTGTGAATTGTACCAGTACTAACTTAAACCTTATCACCTATCAATTCCAGGCACACAACAGTCGGCACGAATAACGCCATCAATTCGACTTTCAAGTGAGGAGTTGAAACTGCAAATGGTCGGCCAGAACGGTATTCGTCAGAGTCGCAAGTATTTTTTGAACTGCTCTACCTACTTGTAAAAATTTGCACGATTCATACCTTCACCATAAATTTGACACGATGCAATATATATTCACTGGTTTCTCGCCTTCAAGTAAAAACGAATAGCAGAACGTTGTTCAACTAATGCGGATGTTTCAAGTGGACTCGCCATCTTGAAATGTAGTTTTGTGGTTATAAACAAAACAATGTTACATCAGCTGATCAGGGTTCATCCCAGTGATGCCATCTTTAAGCCTTCAAAATATCAGACTTGCCCCCACTAACAGTTCCTTTCCCCAGACCAACTTGTGATTCTAATTATTGAATGACTCCCGTAGTATCAGTGAACGTGCTGTCCGTCTGTAAAATGGGAAGGCGCGGTATGTAATCTGTTTGACTGAGGGCAGATTCTCGTGGCGTGGAAGATCGGCGGGAGCGTTTCGGAAACAGTAAGGACTGTCTCGTGTTAGAGGAGTGATGTGGTGTCTTAAACTCCTGGCGAAACAAAGGTGACACAAACTCCAGACGTTAGGTTTGGCGGCCACCCCTCATTACAAATGTCGAACATCGTAGTCTGGAGAGACTGGTAAAACAGGACGCGCGGCGAACTACGGCGGAACTAACATTAGACTTCAATGTTGAGTGGAGTACAAGTCTATCTGAACACACAGTGGACCGAACGCTCGTAATGATGAAAGTAGTTTGCGAAAGGTAGGCCATGCATTGAAGGCAGGGCATCAGGTCTCGCGATTTACTCCTCTGCACGGCCCTCTGTTCTGCGACGTCTAGATTGTGTCCCCCACCGTGAATTGCGTTTAGCATCTGGCGCTTCATACACCAGTCCCGTGGAGAGCCTTCACGCTGAGCCTGCTGAACCTCCGCTGTCCAGTAGGCGAGCTGTCATACTGAGTCGTTATGCTAGCCATCTGTCTTCCATACCTGCCCATCCGACCCATACCAATTTGTTTTGACGCCTCCTTGCATTTAGGGTATGCAGGCGGATCTTCCTCTCTACTACCGCCAGAGTCCGCTTCTGTCAGCTGCTACATTCCCTTCCTATTTCCAAAAACTTCCTTGACAAATGGCGGTACAGAACCATCTTGGTTTCTACCCCGGACCTGCCTTTTCCGTGACCATTGTCGGCTTCCCAAGGATAGTACCCCACTTTCAATAGTTACTGTCAGGCATTTGCTGCTCTATGTGCACAAATGGAGGATGCCACATTTATTTACACTGGCGGCTCGAAGTCCACCTTTGGTGTCGGGGGAACCTATATTATTATTTCGCCTTCCCGACCAGTGTTCGGTTTATACTGCGGAGCTTTACGCTGTTATCCAGGTGGTCCAATACATCCGTCGCCATCAGCGGATACAGTATACTATATGCTCGGATTCGCTCAGCTCTCTTCTCAACCTCCAAGCTCTTTATCCCGTCCATCCTCTGGTCCAACCGATTAAAGACTGCCACCATATGCTCCACTTGTGGGGTATTTCTGTGGCGTTCCTCTGGATGCTAGGTCACTTTGGTATACGCGGAAACGAGCAGCCGATATAGCGGCCAAGGCTGCTGTCTCTGTTCATCGGCCTGCTATCATGGCTCCCTTTGCCGATCTACAGATAGTTTTATGTCGTCGTGTTGCTCTTTTATGGAACACACACTGGTCTGCATTTCAGGATAACAAATTACGGGACATAAAATCACTTCCCTGTGCTTGGACCTCTTCTTCTCGGCCTCGTTTTCGGGACGAGGTAATTTTAACTAGACTCCGCATTGGGCACCGTCTTTTTAGCTTTCGATATCATCCCCTGCTTTGTCCCCACTTCTCTCAACTGTGGACGGTGAGATACCTTTTACTTCAGTGCCCCTATTTCAAACGCCTACGCGCCCGTTTATACCTGTCGCCTGATATACCTACCGTTCTAGCAGATGACGCGCGCTCAGCCGATCGCGTCCTTGGGTTTGTAAGTGTTAGTGAGAGGACATCGGTCATTTGAAGCTCTTTTCGGGGAAAACTACCCCCCTTCAATAGCACTTTCCTGATTTCCTTCTATTTTTTTTTGTTTCCCCTCCTCCTTGGGTTTCCCCCCCTCCTCCT
The DNA here is from genome assembly GCF_023864275.1 of Schistocerca cancellata. Classification (NCBI taxonomy): domain Eukaryota; kingdom Metazoa; phylum Arthropoda; class Insecta; order Orthoptera; family Acrididae; genus Schistocerca; species Schistocerca cancellata. Next base: position 133,709,001 of record NC_064637.1, read on the forward strand.
TGGGTTTCCCCCCCTCCTCCTTGGGTTTCCCCCCCTCCTCCTTGGGTTTCCCCCCCTCCTCCTTGGGTTTCCCCCCCTCCTCCTTGGGTTTCCCCCCCTCCTCCTTGGGTTTCCCCCCTCCTCCTTGGGTTTCCCCCCTCCTCCTTGGATTTCCCCCCCTCCTCCTTGGATTTCCCCCCCTCCTCCTTGGATTTCCCCCCCTCCTCCTTGGGTTTCCCCCCCTCCTCCTTGGGTTTCCCCCCCTCCTCCTTGGGTTTCCCCCCCTCCTCCTTGGGTTTCCCCCCCTCCTCCTTGGGTTTCCCCCCCTCCTCCTTGGGTTTCCCCCCCTCCTCCTTGGGTTTCCCCCCCTCCTCCTTGGGTTTCCCCCCCTCCTCCTTGGGTTTCCCCCCCTCCTCCTTGGGTTTCCCCCCCTCCTCCTTGGGTTTCCCCCCCTCCTCCTTGGGTTTCCCCCCCCCTCCTCCTTGGGTTTCCCCCCCTCCTCCTTGGGTTTCCCCCCCCTCCTCCTTGGGTTCCCCCCCCCTCCTCCTTGGGTTTCCCCCCTCCTCCTTGGGTTTCCCCCCTCCTCCTTGGATTTCCCCCCCTCCTCCTTGGATTTCCCCCCCTCCTCCTTGGATTTCCCCCCCTCCTCCTTGGATTTCCCCCCCTCCTCCTTGGGTTTCCCCCCCTCCTCCTTGGGTTTCCCCCCCTCCTCCTTGGGTTTCCCCCCCTCCTCCTTGGGTTTCCCCCCCTCCTCCTTGGGTTTCCCCCCCTCCTCCTTGGGTTTCCCCCCTCCTCTTCCTTGAGTTTCCCCCCTCCTCTTCCTTGAGTTTCCCCCCCTCTCCTCCTTGAGTTTCCCCCCCTCTCCTCCTTGAGTTTCCCCCCCTCTCCTCCTTGAGTTTCCCCCCCTCTCCTCCTTGAGTTTCCCCCCCTCTCCTCCTTGAGTTTCCCCCCCTCTCCTCCTTGAGTTTCCCCCCCTCTCCTCCTTGAGTTTCCCCCCCTCTCCTCCTTGAGTTTCCCCCCCTCTCCTCCTTGAGTTTCCCCCCCCTCTCCTCCATGAGTTTCCCCCCCCTCTCCTCCATGAGTTTCCCCCCCTCTCCTCCATGAGTTTCCCCCCCTCTCCTCCATGAGTTTCCCCCCCTCTCCTCCATGAGTTTCCCCCCCTCTCCTCCATGAGTTTCCCCCCCTCTCCTCCATGAGTTTCCCCCCCTCTCCTCCATGAGTTTCCCCCCCTCTCCTCCTTGAGTTTCCCCCCCTCTCCTCCTAGAGTTTCCCCCCTCTCCTCCTAGAGTTTCCCCCCCCTCCTCTTCCTTGAGTTTCCCCCCCTCCTCTTCCTTGAGTTTCCCCCCTCCTCTTCCTTGAGTTTCCCCCCTCCTCTTCCTTGAGTTTCCCCCCCCTCCTCTTCCTTGAGTTTCCCCCCCCTCCTCTTCCTTGAGTTTCCCCCCCCCTCCTCTTCCTTGAGTTTCCCCCCCCTCCTCTTCCTTGAGTTTGCCCCCCCTCCTCTTCCTTGAGTTTGCCCCCCCTCCTCTTCCTTGAGTTTGCCCCCCCTCCTCTTCCTTGAGTTTGCCCCCCCTCCTCTTCCTTGAGTTTGCCCCCCCCCTCCTCTTCCTTGAGTTTGCCCCCCCCCCCTCCTCTTCCTTGAGTTTGCCCCCCCCCCTCCTCTTCCTTGAGTTTGCCCCCCCCCTCCTCTTCCTTGAGTTTGCCCCCCCCCCTCCTCTTCCTTGAGTTTGCCCCCCCCTCCTCTTCCTTGAGTTTGCCCCCCCCCCCTCCTCTTCCTTGAGTTTGCCCCCCCCCTCCTCTTCCTTGAGTTTGCCCCCCCCCCTCCTCTTCCTTGAGTTTGCCCCCCCCTCCTCTTCCTTGAGTTTGCCCCCCCCTCCTTTTCCTTGAGTTTGCCCCCCCTCCTTTTCCTTGAGTTTGCCCCCCCTCCTTTTCCTTGAGTTTGCCCCCCCTCCTTTTCCTTGAGTTTGCCCCCCCTCCTTTTCCTTGAGTTTGCCCCCCCTCCTTTTCCTTGAGTTTGCCCCCCCTCCTTTTCCTTGAGTTTGCCCCCCCTCCTTTTCCTTGAGTTTGCCCCCCCCTTCCTTTTCCTTGAGTTTGCCCCCCCTCCTTTTCCTTGAGTTTGCCCCCCCTCCTTTTCCTTGAGTTTGCCCCCCCTCCTTTTCCTTGAGTTTGCCCCCCCCTCCTTTTCCTTGAGTTTGCCCCCCCCTCCTTTTCCTTGAGTTTGCCCCCCCCTCCTTTTCCTTGAGTTTGCCCCCCCCCCTCCTTTTCCTTGAGTTTGCCCCCCCCTCCTTTTCCTTGAGTTTGCCCCCCCTCCTTTTCCTTGAGTTTGCCCCCCCCTCCATTGCTGCTGATTTAAATTCCTGTTTTTACACTACACTAAGCCACAGGAGCCGGTGGTAGTGGCTGTGCGGTTCTAGGCGCTACAGTCTGGAGCCGAGCGACCGCTACGGTCGCAGGGTAGAATCCTGCCTCGGGCATGGATGTGTGTGATGTCCTTAAGTTAGTTAGGTTTAATTAGTTCTATGTTCTAGGTGACTGATGACCTCAGAAGTTGCTTAGTGATTAGAGCTATTTGAACTATTTTTGAACTAAGCCACAGGTTGCGCGCTTATGACCATAGCTGTTTTCCGTCCTAAAACCATAACAAACTCCTAACGATGGACCTCCGCAGCCAACGACCCGTGCATGTGCCAATGTTAACAAGAAGACATCGGCAACTATGACTGAAAAGAGCACGTCACCATCGGCAGTGGGGTTGGCGGAGTGGTAGAGCTTTGCACGGTCTGATGGACCCCGATACCTTCATCATTCCGATGGCAGAATGTAAATCGGTCGTCTTTCAAGAGAAACAGCTTCTTGACACCTATACTGCAGGACAGAAACAAGCTGGCTGCGACTCTAATATGATCTGGGGAACATTCACGTGGGGATCCATCAGTCCAGTGGAGGTCGTGCAAGACACAATGACGGCCAAGGAGTATCGCACACTGGTTGCAGAGCACGTACACCCCTTCATGACGATCATGAGAGCAGCAGCACTTTTCAGCACGATAATGCGCCGTGTCACAAGGCCAGGAGTCTGTTGAAGTGATTCGAGAAACAGTGGCGAGTTCCAGTTATGTGCTGGCCGCCAACTCGCCAGATCTGAACCCGACCGAACACATCTGAGGTGTGATCGAACATGGCGTTAGAGGTCATCGCTCTCCGTCCTCCCCGCGCCCACTACGCGGAATGGGAGACTTCCGTGTGAAGATGTTTAGCCAACTTCCACCAGCGACCTACCAACGCCTCATTGCTTCCATACCACGACTCGTCGCTCCTGTTTTCCGTGCCTAAGGTGCACATACAGACTATTAGGTGGGTGGTCACAATATTGTGGCTGACGAGTGTAGATACTAGTAGACTTCCATAGTAATACTGCTGCGCAGTGATCGCTGCGATGCCATCGTGTGTGCACTAAAACGATTTCTGACGCCGTGATATGGCTGCGCCCGTGTGCATAGAGCCTAAAGCGTGGCGAGCAGCGTGCGTTGTGTAACTACTGTGCTGAGTAACCGGACACGTTACGTCACCACTTTTGCACGCTCCGTTTCTCAGGCTGGCCCAACCAGCCTGTCCGTGCATCAAATACAGACTTCTATCCAGTATACCGCATTGTGGCGGTGATCTTACAACGTCATGTCGACGAAAATAATTGTTTCCAATACATCAACTATTTATTAAAAACTGTAATGAGTGTGATTTATATAGGGTATACCTTAAAAGGGGAGAGTTTCATATGTAAAACCTACTATTAAAATTTTTAAATTCGAATTTTTTATTTTTGCATAAAAATGTAAGTTAATATTTTTGCGCTTTCAAAAGATTGCTTTTTATAGAGAATTTGCACCGGCTGCCAAACCGCTCCCTCAGATAGAACAGATATGCCGACCATTCTCATATTTATAAGCAATTTTATAGTGTTATGAAAATTGTATTTTAGAATATTTCCAGCGGATGTATGTCCACTCTTTTTCTAAAAGAGTTCTCAGGCACATTCATCTTAAGATTGATTGCCGGTACAGTTTCCATGTACCTGTACTACTTCCTGTCACCACTTGTAAAAAGTCTCTTATAGCACTTGTCAGTCGGATTCAAATAACTCCGTTTTGACGCAAATCAGTTTTTTGTAGCTTTAACCCAGGAATGCTACCCGGAGTACAGGTCTGCCCCATTGGAGGAACTGGATGCAACAATTTCCCACTAGTGCCACAGGTTTGTGCATCACAGTTTCATATGACTGGTAGCCAACCTTGATACTGCCTTGGCTACTTGGAGTTCTGTGCTTTATTTGTCATGCAGACTGTCTGGGGTACATCTGTACTCCAACGCAGCTGAATCGCTTAGTTATTTCCATTATTTTGTACAACGTTGTAATCATGTTCTAAATGAAAATCGAGGCTTAAGTGAACCTTATGTAATAAGTACATATTTGGAAGCATCAAAAGAAAACATGCCCTACCACTGGATGAATCATTTTCCTTTTTTATCGGCTGTCTTCCCTTATCTATATAAACGGCAACGTACTTTAAGTTATGCGTTAACTTAAAATATACACTTACTAAAACAAAAAATTGTCGTCTTTTGGGGCACATATGTACCCCAGAGTAGTTGTTTTAGTATAAAATTTATAGCATTCCAGGGTTAAAATATTATCAGAGAACTGCTACAAGGAATACTGTTGGGTGTAATATCACTTTTCCACGGTCTTCCAGTAATAAATTTACGCACGCACACCCACCCCTCTCAAATACGAATTACAATGTTTCTAACATACTTCGGTCTGTGTTCTCCCACTGCTTTTGCCTGGCTGTGCTGGAAACGCACTAGAGGTATTCCATCGTGCACCACATCCCTTTCATAAATTATACTGTAACGTGTTTCATAAATTATACAGTAACGTGTTGGTAGGATTATTTGTATTCCGTGTATTTTTACCAGTTAAACATAAATACCATTCGACGTATTTGTGTTACGACAATGGCTGACAACTGAACACGATGAGGGCGTTCTTTTTTAAACCACGGACATGCACGAAAAATTGGATCTCGTCATCTAAATGGTAATGCAGTAAAGTAGATGACGTAATGTTTACATCAACGCAAAGCTCAGGATGAACGGTGTCTCCTGATCAACCTCACAACTCGAATTATTTAAAACTAAACAATAAACAGTGCTAACTCGGCTAGTGTTGCGTCGCTTTTTCCCCTGCTGGATACATGTGCCTTTGGCAATTAGTTTGGTATCGCTCAAGTCATGATTACGTTCCGATGCACGAAGCGAATATCTCTGCTGCGATTCGCGTCCTCCAACATAAGAAAAATGATTTTACTTCAGCTAAACTTAAGAAATACGAAAACACCAAAAGCCCAACATACACACACACAAAAAAAGTATTGCATCACCTCGATTCCGAGAGTTCCGGAACCTGTACAGAAAATTGGAATAGAGATTAACATAAACATCATTTCCGCACTTTTTATTGCTATGAAAACCATGCATTGCATGTTGTACCACCATACTGCAAGACCGTCACAGGTGGGGGGTTCAGATTGCTGTGCACACCGGTACGTCTAATACCCAGTAGCACGTCCTCTTTCACTGATGCATGCCTGTGTTCGTCGTGGCATGCTATGCACAAGTTCATCAATGCACTGTTGGTCCAGATTGTTCCACTCCTCAACGGCGATTCGAGGTGGATCCCAAAGTGGTTTGTGGGTCACGTCGTCCATAAACAGCCCTTTTCAATCTATCCCAGGCATGTTCGATAGGGTTCATGTCTGGAGAACAGGGTGGCCACTCTATTTCGAGCCATGTCGTTATCCTAAAGGAAGTCATTCAAAAGATGTGCACGATGGGGGAGCGAATGCTTCGCCAATATGCTGACGATATGGTTGCACTATCTGTCGGAGAATGTCATTCACGTATCGTACAGCCGTTACGGCGCCTTCCGTGACCAACAGCGCCGTACGTCGGCCCCACATAATGCCACCCAAAAACTGCAGGAAACCTACCTTGCTGCACTCGCTGGACAGTGTGTCTAAGGCAGTCAGGCTGAAGGGGTTGCCTCCAAACACGTGTCCGACGATTGTCTGGTTGAAGGCATCTGCGACACTTATCGGTGAAGAGAGCATGACGCTCCTGATCGGTCAATTCGGCATGTTGTTGGGCCCATCTGTACCGCACACACGGTATCGTGGTTGCAAAGATGGACGTCGGGAGTGAAATTGCGCATCATGCAGAATATTGCGCACGGTTTGAGTCGTAACACGACGTCCTGTGGCTGCACGAAAAGCATTATTGAACGTGGTGGCGTTGTCACAGCTCCTCCGAGCCATAATCCATAGGTAGCAGCTACCCACTGCAGTAGTAGTGGTTGGGCGGCCTGAGCGAGGCATGTCATAGACAGTTGCTGTCTCTCTGTATCTCCTCCATGTCCGAAAAACATCGCTCTGGTTCACTCAGTGACGCCAGTACACTTCCCTCGTTGAGAGCCCCTCCTGGCACAAAGTAGCAATGCGGACGCGATCGAACCGCCGTATCGACCATATAGGCATGGCTGAACTACAGACAAGAGCCGTGTACCTCCTTTCTGGTGGAATGACTGCATCCGATCGGCTCTCGGACCCCCTCCGTCTAATAGGCGCTGCTCATGCATGGTGGTTTACAGGTTTGAGCGGGTTTAGTGACATGTGTGAACAGTCAGAGGGACTGTCTATGGTAAAATATCCACAGGCAACGTCTATCTTCAGGAGTTCTGGGGACCGGGATGACGCAGTACTTCTTTTGATGTATTACCGTGGGGTGGGTGCCCGGTCTGCTTGGACATAACCTATTGCTGTAATAAACAAGAAGAAAATTTTTTTTCTATGTAACACTGCTCCGACGCAAGAGACGATCGACAGGAAACGTCAGGCGAATGGAAAGAACGACAATCAAGAGATGATGGAACGGTGCTAGGCACTTAATCTATGCAACAGGACACAGTAAGGGCATCTTAAGTCAGGAGAGGAGACTAAGATAATCAGTCCTCTCTGAAGTGTACCACGTGCGTAAACGTCGCTCCAGGACGATTTGCATGTAATTCCGAGGAGAAACAGAGCAAATGTGAAATTCGTTTTCAGTTGGCTTCGTACATTTGCATATTTCTAATCGGTACTAGTATGGAGATTGCATTTTGAACGCTGCAGGTGTCCTAGGAAAAAGTTAACATTTCGTCGTCACTTTGTCCCGAATCATATTAAAGTTCCGTAGGACCAAATTGTGGAGCAATTCTCAAAGATCATGGAACATGTCGGTACATGAAATTACAACATAAAAGTAATAACAGATAAAAATGAACTGTTTATGAACCCGAAAAGTCAAGACAGTTTAAGTAAACGCAATCAACAATACAACAAAAATCAGCTTAATTTTTTAAGGAACTCCTCGACAGAAGTAGTGACCGATAAGGAAACTCTCCACACCTTTCTGGTGTTTGATTTCTGCCGGGTATTAACTAAGTGAAAGTTGAAACTTCCTGGCAGATTAAAACTGTGTGCCCGACCGAGACTCGAACTCGGGACCTTTGCCTTTCGCGGGCAAGTGCTCTACCAACTGATTCTGGAAACATCCCCCAGGCTGTGGCTAAGCCATGTCTCCGCAATATCCTTTCTTTCAGGAGTGCTAGTTCTGCAAGGTTCGCAGGAGAGCTTCTGCAAAGTTTGGAAGGTAGGAGACGAGGTACTGGTAGAAGTAAAGCTGTGAGTAGCGGGCGTGAGTCGTGCTTCGGTAGCTCAGTTGGTAGAGCACTTGCCCGCGAAAGGCAAAGGTCCCGAGTTCGAGTCTCGGTCGGGCACACAGTTTTAATCTGCCAGGAAGTTTCATATCAGCGCACACTCCGCTGCAGAGTGAAAATCTCATTCTGGTAAGTGAAAGCTGCTTATGCTTGGGAATAAGGTACTGTCATTAACAAGAAATGACAGTAACGACACACACACACACACACACACACACACACACACACACACACACACACACACACACACACACACACACACGAGAGAGAGAGAGAGAGAGAGAGAGAGAGAGAGAGAGAGAGAGAGAGAGAGAGAGAGAAAGGGGGGGGGGGGAGACAGGACAATGTCAAATACTCGTACTCGTGAAGAGGGGTCGACATGAGGCTCGTGAACTTGCACCACTTATTGCCCGAAACGCCCGTTTCTGAGACAAAAATTGTCTTTGAAAGTGGGAAGAGTTGCCCCAAAATACAATACCATAAGACATAAGCGAATGAAAATAAGCAAAGTAGACCAATTTTCGTGTCTAACTTCAGACACCGTTCGAATAGTAACAACGGCAGCAGTGAGTCTTTGAACAAAATCCTGAATGTGGGCTTCCCACGACAGTTGACAATCTATCTGAACGCCTAGAAATTTGAACTGTTCAGTTTCACTAATCATATGCCCATCCTATGAAATTAAAACGTCAGGTTTTGTTGTATTGTGTGTTAGAAACTGCAAAAACTGAGTCTTACTGTGAATTAGCATTATTTCATTGTCTACAAGTCATGAACTTACGTCATGAACTGCACTATTTGAAACAGAGCCAATGTTGCGCACAACATCCTTTACTACAAAGCTAGTGTCATCATCAAACAGAAATATTTTAGAGTTACTCGTAATACTAGAGGGTATATCATTTATATAAATGAGGAGCAGGAGTGGCCCCAACATATATATGATGACGTTTCTCAAAAAAGACCAACTTAAGGGATAGATTCCTTAAATAAAAACAAAATCCCTGGTAAAGTCCTCTGAAGTGCCTATCTCAAAAGTATCAGCACTTGTTAATGAGAAAAGATTTCACAATAGCGAAGATGAAAAAGTGGTCATAGCTCTTAAGGTATGCATTTTAGAGCCCATGTTTACTAGATATTATTCACTTATTTCTTTATAAGGAACATGTCCTTAAAGTTTGTCATTTTTCTGGGACATCCCTTTTAGTCTCCATAGGAGCAATGACACTGCGGATAGCTGAAATTGAACGCTATGATGCTGAAAAATTAACTAGACTTATTTACTTTAAATAACGTGCTAGTGTAAAGCAGACTCAATACACAGTGCACAACAGAAGTGCAGCATCGAGAAGATACTGACGGAGGCCAACGTAACGATCGGCGGGAACGTGAATTATTATAGCTGCACTTCTCTATCGACACTTCGCCGTCCGCACGCCTCGTACAAATTGATTCGCTTGGCGCTGGCAGCGCTAATTCGGATTACTTGGCTTGTCGCCGGCCGCTTGTCACCTTTCCGTCGATAAGCTTCAAACACATTAACTTTTGCGCGCTTTAATTTTCCGGAAATACTCTATTTCGCCGTATCGTTCCACAAACTCGAATTTTCTTTTCAAATAACTTCTCTGCAAGTTCTACACTGTTACAATAATTATCCATGTAGAGGTGATGCCACTTTCTTTAAGAGGATGTCAATAGTTCCGTCACTGTTCTTGCTAAAGACCGTCCAGCGCCGGAATATATCTTGAATGAGGAAATGCATCCCGTACTCGAATCACACAGCATCCGAATGAGTATGGCATATTTCGTCATTTTCGACGGATTGTAAACTTTAAAATTTAACCGTCCACACCACGGTATTATTCCTTCATCAATTGACATGTTTTGACTTGGATTGAACGTTTCATTAAGCTTCTTGGAAAAATAATCAATTACGAATTGCACTTTGACAAGCCGGTCGGCATTATGCGGTTTATTGTTGCTGTTGAAAAATGTAAAAAATATTTGTCTGAATCTGTTGCGGGACATCGTTTCGGGAAATTTCGGCGTGTCTATCAATGCATTCGTTGACCAGTAATCATCGATCCTTGATTTTTTAAAATTCCCATGAGGATAGCCAGCCCAAACTATTTTCTAAGTTCGGGTCCCGTAACGTCGACAAATTTGGCATTTTTTAAATCCATTTTCCTTCTATTGCAATTTTGACTGTAGTACTTGTTGGTTTCGTTGCTAATATATTCAAATAGATGGTTCCCAATATATAATTGTACGGTATCCTCGACGCTGTGTGTATCTTTGGGAAATATGCACTCCTGGAAATGGAAAAAAGAACACATTGACACCGGTGTGTCAGACCCATCATACTTGCTCCGGACACTGCGAGAGGGCTGTACAAGCAATGATCACACGCACGGCACAGCGGACACACCAGGAACCGCGGTGTTGGCCGTCGAATGGCGCTAGCTGCGCAGCATTTGTGCACCGCCGCCGTCAGTGTCAGCCAGTTTGCCGTGGCATACGGAGCTCCATCGCAGTCTTTAACACTGGTAGCATGCCGCGACAGCGTGGACGTGAACCGTATGTGCAGTTGACGGACTTTGAGCGAGGGCATATAGTGGGCATGCGGGAGGCCGGGTGGACGTACCGCCGAATTGCTCAACACGTGGGGCGTGAGGTCTCCACAGTACATCGATGTTGTCGCCAGTGGTCGGCGGAAGGTGCACGTGCCCGTCGACCTGGGACCGGACCGCAGCGACGCATGGATGCACGCCAAGACCGTAGGATCCTACGCAGTGCCGTAGAGGACCGCACCGCCACTTCCCAGCAAATTAGGGACACTGTTGCTCCTGGGGTATCGGCGAGGACCATTCGCAACCGTCTCCATGAAGCTGGGCTACGGTCCCACACACCGTTAGGCCGTCTTCCGCTCACGCCCCAACATCGTGCAGCCCGCCTCCAGTGGTATCGGCGTGAATGGAGGGACGAATGGAGACGTGTCGTCTTCAGCGATGAGAGTCGCTTCTGCCTTGGTGCCAATGATGGTCGTATGCGTGTTTGGCGCCGTGCAGGTGAGCGCCACAATCAGGACTGCATACGACCGAGGCACACAGGGCCAACACCCGGCATCATGGTGTGGGGAGCGATCTCCTACACTGGCCGTACACCACTGGTGATCGTCGAGGGGACACTGAATAGTGCACGGTACATCCAAACCGTCATCGAACCCATCGTTCTACCATTCCTAGACCGGCAAGGGAACTTGCTGTTCCAACAGGACAATGCACGTCCGCATGTATCCCGTGCCACCCAACGTGCTCTAGAAGGTGTAAGTCAACTACCCTGGCCAGCAAGATTTCCGGATCTGTCCCCCATTGAGCATGTTTGGGACTGGATGAAGCGTCGTCTCACGCGGTCTGCACGTCCAGCACGAACGCTGGTCCAACTGAGGCGCCAGGTGGAAATGGCATGGCAAGCCGTTCCACAGGACTACATCCAGCATCTCTACGATCGTCTCCATGGGAGAATAGCAGCCTGCATTGCTGCGAAAGGTGGATGTACACTGTACTAGTGCCGACATTGTGCATGCTCTGTTGCCTGTGTGTATGTGCCTGTGGTTCTGTCAGTGTGATCATGTGATGTATTTGACCCCAGGAATGTGTCAATAAAGTTCCCCTTCCTGGGACAATGAATTCACGGTGTTCTTATTTCAATTTCCAGGAGTGTATTTGGACCCGGGGATCCTTCGAAATTTTTATTGGTCCTCGGTAAATCAGTCTGACCACTGTGCACGGTCTTCTTCGTCTGATTCAGCCAAATCAGTTGGCAATCGTAGCGTTCGTCGAATTCTTTTTGGACCCATTTCACTAACTTCTCACGATTCTGTTTCACTTTCATTTTTTTGCTTTCATTTTTTTGATATCCAGGGTCTTCTTCCCAATAAGTCGTCCGGAACGTCAGACAAGACGTCCGCGCATTCAACGTAAATAATCCTATTGTCTCTTTCGTCTGCCACGATGAAAGGGCACAAGTACTTGTAAAAACAAACTTGTTGACGTGTGTAACTTTTTGTTACCTAAACAAAACACCAACAGAATGCAAAAGATACTAAACTGCTGTGGCCGGTCAATGCGCAATACTATGCTCAGGACACCACTGTGGTGTCGCCGGACGGCAGAGTGTTAAAAGTAGAACTTAGTACATTAGCGTTTTTCAAGTTTGGTGGCGTTAGCAAGCCCGGTGGGGTACGTAATAGGAGTAAATAGTGTTCAGTGTTCAGACAGCTGTGAAGGACAGGGAATGCCTCGTACCCGCATGAGACAACGTTATCAGTACCTCCCAGAATTTGAAAGGGGCCTCGTTGTCAGAATCCGTTTGGCCAGCTTGTCGAGTCGTATGAAATCCAGATCTGTGGGGTATTAAGATGTGACAGAAGACCCATGTTTGACTGCATCACAACGTAAGAGCAGACCAGACGAACTCTGGAAGGCTCTGGCCGACTACGTCGGACCACCAAAAGGGACAATGGCGGCACGGCGCACCGAGGACGTCGTAAACCCTCCACATCTCCGGCTGCCACCTGAGACTGAGTATTGGACCCTGCGACACTGTGTGTCGTCCCGCAACATTGGTCGCAGACAAGCAGGATCCAGACTAGGCAACTGCAGTCCCGTGCGTAGGCCGACAATAACAAAACACACAAGAAATGACTGTGTTTGAAGTGGTGCCATGAGCGGGAAGCGTGGACCACTGATGAATACCTGGAAATTTTATTCAGCGGTTAAGCGTGGTTCTGCACTAACCCAGATAACCATCATCGGTGGAAAGGGCTGCGACCGTAGCAGGGGTCCCATTCTTGATCTGTCTTGCATAGACACAGTTGTTACCCAAGCGCCATGCTTGGGAGAGCCATCGGGTATCATTTGAGATTACGGCTGGTACTGACTCGAACTCCGGTGGCACAGTGGCAACTCTACACCTACATCGATACTCCCCAAGCCACTGTATGAGGCGTGCCGTAGGTAGCAGTTTCAATTGCCTGTTCTCCGAATTTTGTCAAGTGTTCATCGAAAAGAAAGTCGCCTTCCCTCCAGGAATTCCCATTTGAGTTCCCGAACCATCTCAGAGGCACTTACGGGTTGTTCGAACCTACCAGTAACAAATCTAGCAGCCCGCCTCTGAACTGCTTCGATGTCTTCCTTCAGTCCGCCCTGGTACGGATCCCAAACACTCGAGCAGTACTCAAGAATAGGTCGCACCAGCGTCCTATATGCGGTCTCCTTTACTGGTGAACCACTCTTTCCTAAAATTCTCCAAATAAACCGAAGTCGACCGTTCGTTTCCCTACCAGAGTTACCGGATGGTCGTTCCAATTCAAATCGAATTGCAACGTTACGCCCAGATATTCAAACGACTCGACGGTGTCAAGCAGGAGACTAGTAACTCTGTCTGAACTACAGATTTGATCATTCTACTCATCCGCATTAACTCAAATTTTTTCCACTTTCAGATCTGGAAATTTTGCCGAAAGCGTCTTGTATCTCCCTACAGTCACTCAACTTAGACACCTTACCGTACACCGCAGCAAACAACTGCAGATTGCTGCCGACTCTGTCCACTAAATCTTTGGTGTGTGTGTGTATATACAGAGCACCAGCGATCCTATCACACTTCCGTGGGGCACTCCTGGCGATGGGCCCCATGTCTGTTGAACACTCGCCGTCGAGGACAACATACTGGGTTCTGAAACTTCCTGGCAGATTAAAACTGTGTGCCCGACCGAGACTCGAACTCGGAACCTTTGCCTTTCGCGGGCAAGTGCTCTACGAACTGAGCTACCGAAGCACGACTCACGCCCGGTACTCACAGCTTTACTTCTGCCAGTACCTCGTCTCCTACCTTCCAAACTTTACAGAAGCTCTCCTGCGAACCTTGCAGAACTAGCACTCCTAAAAGAAAGGATATTGCGGAGACATGGCTTAGCCACAGCCTGGGGGCACACAGTTTTAATCTGCCAGGAAGTTTCATATCAGCGCACACTCCGCTGCAGAGTGAAAATCTCATTCTGGATACTGGGTTCTGTTACTTACGAAGTCTTCGAGCCACTCACATACCTGTGACCTTATTTCATGTGGTCGTCCCTTCGTTTACATCGTGCGATGGGGCACCGTGTCAAGCGCTTGCCGGAAATCTAGAACTATGGAATCTGGCTGTTCCTCTCGTAACCGCCCTGTTAAACTATTGGAAAGTTAGTCAGTCGGTGTCGTAATTTTGAAATGAGAATTAGTATGAATGTGCAGTAATAAATATTGCACGTGAAGCGCCGCTGCGACAAAAGTCAATTGTGGAAACCAAGCCACTGAGCGTTAAGAGTAACGTTACTAAGGAATGCACCCGACACACTACACAAAATAAGAGGGCACCTACATTCGCGATTGAGTGGTTCAAAGTAAGAATTAATACTGTTGGGAAATGGGTCATAAGTACAGTTACGTCGCTACACACTGTTGTATGCGAGCGTATGATCGGGATAGAGCGACGTACGTTGAAAGTACGATCATTCCCTGTGGCCTGGGTAAAAAGAATTGGTAAAAATGCGTTTATTCGTCTGAGAAAGAAAATAATCATACTTCGTAATTAAATGGAAAGAAAGATTGCAGGTTCTGAATGTCGCAGCAAATAAGATCTAAATTTTGAAATTGACATCGGCGGCCACGAAAGGAAAGAGATGAACACATTCACGTACCTCTTACTGTTGAGCACCGCCGTCGTGAAGGCGGTTGCCTCCATCTAAAGTCTCCATACAAAATTAAAATAATATTCTCCCAGAGTTACAGGAGTTTACAATCTATGGTATTGTAAATGACAAAGCAGTTTTGTTTGCTTCCATTATTTGGCGCAATTTCATTTAAAATTACGGATCACTTCGTTTACACGTGTCAACAGGACATGAGAAAACGAAAGGTAACTGCTACTAAAACTAATAAACGCGTTAATCTTCTTTCGTCCGTCAGTGTTAAATACTCTTCAAATGAATCTTAGGTGTGGGAGTCTAGTAATTTTCCATACGTTTATCAATAAGAATAAAATTAAAGTGTCTTTACCCCCTTCATCTGTAGTTCGTAGTATATTGTGAGAGAAAAGGGCAAGCTGAGTTTCGCACGAATGACTCTTTCTAAAACCATGCTGATTCGTGGACATCAGCTTCTCAGTCTCAAGAAAGTTAATATATTTGAACTGAGAATATGTTAAAGGATTCTGCAGCAAACCTAAGTTAGGGGAACTGGTCTACAGTTCTGCGGGTCCGTTCTTTTACCCTTCTTATACATTAGTCAGGTGCGCTTTTTTCCATTCTCTTGGGAATTTGTGCTGAGCGACAGATCAACGGCAAATGCCAGCAGCTAGGTAAGGGACCAATGCCGTAGAGTACTCAGGAACATGTTGCGCCGTTGTGTGTTACCTCCCCGTTGAGTTGCATTGCGCATGACCCGATCAACATTCTGCGTGATGCTCGCTGATGCACTCCTGTCGCGAGCAAGACCTATGCATGATAGAAATGTGTGGGGAGCGTCTCGGATGAAAACTTCCTTCTTGTGGCAGTATGGATGATATAAAGGACCAGTTCAGATTTGTGGGCTTGCTCGGCCGAGGACAGGATGCACCTGCTTCGACACAGTTCGCGATCGAATCAGTGCGTGAGTCCAGGCCAGAGAAGGGCCGACATCATACTGATAAGTGAGCGCAAACTGGCAAGTCCTTTCTAAGTGTGACTCGACGTTGCAATCACTGAAATAACTTCACAGACCTGTCGACCCGTGAAGTTTAATGTAAAATACTCCTGCACTTCCGGTTGCTTAGCTGTTGTTAGGCGCGCGACTGCTACGGTCGCAGGTTCGAATTCTGCCTCGGGCATGGATGTGTGTGATGATGTCTTAATGTTAGTTAGGTTTAAGTAGTTCTAATTCTAGGAGACTGATGACCTCAGATGTTAAGTCCAATAGTGCTTAGAGCCATTTGAACTGTCCTTCAAAGTAGTCACCTGCGTTGAGTAGAACACGTTGCCAGCGATGTGGAAGGCGTAGTATACCGTTAGCAGAGCCTGTTCTGTTGATGGTGCGAATGGAGCGGTCTACTGCCTGTCGAATCTCTGGAACAGTTCTGAAGCGAATGCCACGAAGTGGTTCCTTCATCTTCGGAATCAAATCAGTCACAAGGACTTAAGTCCGGGGAGTATGGTGGATGGTACAGTACTTCCCAGTCCCATCGACCGAACAGAGCAGCCACAGCTTCCTCTGTATGCGCCCGCGCATTGTCGTGCAAGATGATGGGTGGGCTTCGCAGAAAGTGTAGCCGCTTCTTTTGCAAAGCTGGTCGCAGGCGAAGCTCCAAAAACGAAAAGTGATACTATGCATTGACGATGGCATTAGCTTCAGAACTGTTCCAAAGATTCGACAAGCAGTAGACCGCTCCATTCGTACCATCAACAGAACGGGCCCTGCTAACGGTGTACTACGCCTTCCACATCGCTGGCAACGGGTTCTACACAACGCTGGTGACTACTTTGAACGACAGTAACAGGTGCAAACATGTGACTCCTTTGTATCGGTTGTGTATAAATAGCTGCCACTATTTAAGTTTCAGCCCTCGTATATATTGTCGTTGTTGTTGCTACATCGTCCCAATAATGCAAGAGGATCCCTTATAATCTAACATGTGTTTGCACTTTTTTAAAATGATCGCAACATTTCGTCTCATTCTATATGGATGTGGTTTTGTATTATTTTGAGCTTCTTGTGGATACAAAATAGGACTAAGTTGCTTTGCACAATTTATCTTGCCTCCCTACAGCTGTACTCTGCAAATCAGTATAAAGTGCAGAGCAAAGGGTACATCTCACATCTTCTTCTGTGCCGTTAAAGTGTGGAACGTGCGAACAATGATTGCTTAAATCTGTATGTGCGCTATAAGAAGTCGAATTAAAGTTCGCGGCCTCTACTGGAATAATATGTAGAGGGCTGCCGTGCATTTTACATTCCTCGCTAAATAAGTCTTCGGAAGCTTCGGAAGTAGTATTTCGCGGAGCAGTTGACTTCCATTATCTAAAGCACCTGCTACCTCAGATTTTCGACAGCGCCGTCGCGCTCTCGCGTTGAGTCAAACAAAATAACTACTGGCCATTAAAATTGCTACACCAAGAAGAAATGCAGATGATAAAGGGGTAATCATTCGACAAATATATTACACTAGAACTAACATGTGATCACATTTCCACGCAATTTGGGTGCATATATCCTCAGAAATCAGTACCCAGAACAACCGCCTCTGGCCGTAATAACGGCCTTGATACGCCTGGGCATTGAGTCAAACAGAGCTTGGATGGCATGTACAGGTACAGCTGCCCATGCAGCTTCAACACGATACCACAGTTCATAGAGAGTAGTGACTGGCGTATTGTGACCAGCCAGTTGCTCGGCCACCGTTGACCAGACGTTTCCAATTGGTAAGAGATCTGGAGAATGTGCTGGCCGGGGTAGCAGTCGAACATTTTCTGGATCCAGAAAGGCCCATACAGCACCTCCAACATGCGGTCGTGCATTATCCTGCTGAAGTGTAGGGTTTCGCAGGGATCGAATGAAGGGTAGAGCCACGGGTCGTAACACATCTGAGATGTAACGTCCACTCTTCAAAGTGCCGTCAACGCGAACAAGAAATGACAGACGTGTAACCCATGGCACCCCATACCATCACGCCGGGTGATACGCCAGTATGGCGATGATGAATACACGCTTCCAATGTGCGTTCACAGCGATGTCGCCAAACACGGATGCGACCGTCGTGATGCTGTAAACAGAACCTGGATTCATTCGAAAAAACAACGTTTTGCCATTCGTGCACCCAGGTTCGTCGTTGACTATACTATAGCAGGCGCTCCTGTCTGTGATGCAGCGTCAAGGGTAACCGCAGCCACGGTCTCCGAGTTGATAGTCCGTGCTGCTGCAAACGTCGTCGAACTGTTCGTGCAGATGGTTGTTGCCTTGCAAACGTCCCCATCTGTTGACTCAGGGAACGAGACGTGGCTGCACGATCCGTTACAGCCATGCGGATAAGATGCCTGTCATCTCGACTGCTAGTGGTACGAGGCCGTTGGATCCAGCACGGCGTTCCGTATTACCCTCCTGAACCCAGCGATTCCATATTCTGATAAGTCATTGGATCCCAACCAACGCGACCAGCAATGTCGTGATACGATAAACCGCAATTGCGATAGGCTACAATCCGACCTTTGTAAAGGTCGGAAGCGTGATGGTACGCATTTCTCCTCCTTACACGAGGCATCCCAACAACGTTACACCAGGCAACGCCGGTCAACTGCTGTTCGTGTAGGAGAAATCGGTTGGAAACTGTCCTCGTGTCAGCACGTTGTAGGTGTCGCCACCGTCGCCAACCTTGTGTGAATGCTCTGAAAAGCTAGTCATTTGCATATCACAGCATCTTCTTCCTGTCTGTTAAATTTCGCGTCTGTAGCACGTCATCTTCGTGGTGTAGCAATTTTAATGGCCAGTAGTGTATGTGACCATTCGCGCTGCCCTTGTTTTGTTTGGTTGACTGTTAGCGCAACCTTTTATCGCCAGGAATGTCGTGAGAAAGCGGCCACATTTTAGAACGGCATACCTACTGTCTACGTGTCGACACAAAGGTAGACAGGTACGGTGTGGGCGGATCAAAGTTTCTCTAACGCTGTCGGTTTTTACGCCGCCCAAGATCTCGATGTGTTGCTTTACTGCGTCTAATTTCTAAAACTCAGTTGGGCTTGCCTTTGCGGGGACGTCAGAAGTTTTGATTAGCCTCCCTGTTTGATGGTAATTAGCGTGGGATTTAATTATTAATGAGTTAGTCAAAGTTGGAGGGGAAAGTGGCGCGCCACGCACAATGCCTAGAGGAGATGAACTTGGCGCCTAGTCGCTATTAACGACGCAGCCGTCGACGTCACGCTAGATCCTGACGAAAAGGACAACCAGGAGGAAAATTCTCTAGACTTTCTGCAGTGAACGGGCCTTCGACTCTAAGCAGCCAAATACAGGCGTGAAGTTGTATTTACGCGGTGAATCGGAGTTTCACCGACAATATTTCGGCAGTAGTGCATCGAGGTATTTTGTGAGGACTTTGCTGTAAAGTTCCGTTGTTTCATGTGCCTCGTTGAGTAATTATTAGGGCCCGGATTTTAATAAGTCATATTTTTTTCTGAACTGTAGGGTGAATTTTAGAACAATTTATACACAAATCTAGGCATTTTAGTGTCGAAAAAATTATTTTGATTGTGCATATAAATTCATATTTCAATAAATTTTAGTAATAGGTCATATTGCGGCTAACTTTTAATATAATTGGTCATATTTCCGTCAACTTTTTGCCAAAAATGCATATACCGTTTTTCTCGTATCTTACGACACACGAATAAGAAAATGAATATGTTGCCCACGAGACAATATTTAACGTGCTATTATGGAAGATAAACAGATAAATTAGTACACAGCTTTCTCAGGACTGTAGCAAAAAATCGGTGTACCACAACAGTCGTTTCGCAAACATAAGACATTGTTGCGCGGAGTCGAGAATACGCTCTCAGATCCAACAAAGGCGGCTTCTGCCGTAATAATCGTCGCAGTCGCACAGGTGTTCTCAGTAACCAGTTTGAATACAGCCTTTGCCTTGTTCAAGATGCTTTAAGCAAAGTGGTCCGACAGCGTGAAGTTGCGAGGATACGTTCGAAATTTGGAGGGAAGTTCTTCAGTACTGATGGGAAAACATTATTTTGTAAACTGTGTGAAGTTAGTTAGTACGCCACTTGCCTTGCACAGAGTTGCCGAAGAGGTGCGATGAAATTACCCTGACGTGGATAAATTAATTTTCTGTGGCAAGAAAATCAATGTGAAGGCTCCGCTACGGGTACAGAAATTCAAGGAACAATAATAACCTTAAACGCCCCTTCCACCTAAACCTGTTCTTACACGATGGGGTTCTTGGCTTAGTGCTGCTGAGTATTACTGCACCAACTACACCCAAATAAAGACAATCTTCTGTGAGCTTGACAGCGATGACTCAAGTGCTATCAAAATTGTGAAAGAAGTTTTTACAGATAAATTGTCTCGAAACTTGGCATACATCAACGCCAATTTTTCAGGGATATCAAAAGCCATCAAACGACTGAAAGCTGTTGGCGCTCAGCTGTGAGAGGCCCTGAGTATTGTGCAACATGTGCAGAGTGAGTTGGGTCGAGCTCGTGGTCATGTGGCTGACAAAGTGAAAACCAAATTGTAAAGTGTTCTCCAACGGAATCCTGGATATTCTACACTGTGCAAAATTAGTCTTTCAGGGAATGCTGCAACATTCGAAGATACTGAAACAAAGCTGAACTCCAGTGACCTGGCTGCCTTCAAATACGCTCTACTGACGTCTTGCGAAGTGGAGAGGAGCTTTTCCAAGTACAAAACTATCCTCAGCGACAACCGTAGGTCTTTGACAATGGAAAATCTGAAAATGCACCTTGTGATCCAGTGCAACTTTGCAGATACTGAAGATTGGCATAGGGTATTAAATAATGTGAAACGCTTTAAATACTATGTAGAAATAAAAACATTGTTTTACTGCTTCGATAGATCTTTTCACTATACTTCGTGTTTAGTAAATAAAGCATTCAGACGTTCAAAAAATAGATGAAAGTTAGCCACAAACCCTACAGCAAGAAAGAATTATACTTACAAAATTCACTTCTCAAAATATTGTATTACTTTATGGTCAATAAAAAATTATACAAGAATGCTTTAAATAAAATTCTATTAAGTCATATTTTATTTTTTAAGGTCATATTTACGTAAGTTTTAGGTCATAAATGCTTGATATTTCACTGTTTTTAGGTAGTTAAAATCTAGGGTCTAGTAATTATTGCATTGTTCGTTAGACCCATTTGTGTATTGCACTGAAAATATGCGCTCGACGGTGCATATGTCGACTATCGTATTAACTCCAGATACCTGCTGTTGAAAACAGGCCGGCCAGGGTGGCCGAGCGGTTCTAGGCGTTACAGTCTGGAACCGCGTGACCGCTACGATCACAGGTTCGAATCCTGCCTCGGGCATGATGTGTGTGATGTCCTTAGGTTAGTTACGTTTAAGTAGTTCTAAGTTCTAGGGGACTGATGACCTCAGCTGTTAAGTCCCATAGTGCTCACACATTTGAACCATGTTCTTGAGAACAGTGATGCCGACTTCTCTTCCCCCTGAAGCGTGCTTTCAGTACTGTTGGGGTTTGTCGCGGGTCCTGGCGGTCTTAGCTGTACGTAAACAGTGGTACACAGCAGTACTATGGCTAGGTTTACTAATGAAGATGTGGCAGATATGCACCTCTTGTACGGTTTCACAGAATGAAGCTGGAGACGAACAGATCGTAGCTGTGCTGACAAGGAAACCATACCAACTTCCCCTCACCGGTTTGATTCATATTGACTGAATGTGTAGGACACGACTAAACCTCAGCATACACTGGTGTCCAAAATTAAAGCAATAAGTTATTTCCTCATCCTGTGTCAAAATCGCGATATAATCATGCAAACTATAGGGTGTAGAAAAATACCCGCTACCAGTCACAATAAAAGGTTGTCACACGACCGGTTTCGGGCTTGCGCCCATCCTCAGGTGTTTATACATTCATGTACATATTTATACTGTTGGAGATTGCTGTATAAATACAAAAAAATTTGCTGGTAACTACACAGATACAAGTGGGACAATTGTAAGTTGTAAGGCAGCATTTGACGAAAATGTCTGTACTTTCATAAAGATGAAGCACCATTATTAGTTGTGCTGTGGTGATAGTTTTGCCACTTAGTTCAACACTTGTCACTTTCACGTCCATATTTGTTTCACCAAGTATAGCTTCGTATTTCACTATTATGACATAGTGTATTTCACGAGTTCACATCATAATAGTGAAATATGAAGCTATACTTCGTAAAACTGAAATATGGACGTGAAAATGACAAAAAGTGTGTAACTAAGTGGCAAAACTATCACCACAGCATAACTAATAATGGTGCTTCATCTTTATGAAAGTACAGATATATTTTCGTCAAATGCTGCCTTACAACTTAAAATTGTCCCACTTGCATCGGTGTAGTTACCGGCAAATAATTTTTTTTCTGTTTGTACAGTGATCTCCAACAGTATAAACATGTACATGAATGTATAAACACCTGAGGATGGGCACCAGCCACAAACCGGTCGTGACACAAATAACCTTTTATTGTGACAGCGGATATTTTTCTACACCCTATAGAGGAACAGTCACGGAGTTTCACAGCATCCACTATGGATAAAATTCATCATACAAACTGCCAACAAATGTCGTTACGATAGTGTTCTACACGGAAGGAGGCATTCCGTTGAACGGACAATCACACCAGCAACGTCGTCAGGGCACCTATCAAACGGGGTGATGGTTGCCAGGTAGTAGAAATCCACAGCTGCTTTGTACACCGTCACAGACGGTGCAGTATAGCACAGTGATGAGGCCTACAGACTCTCTGCTACAGAAAGAATGGCAGCAGGACACTCGCAGACTGATGTGGCCCGATGGCTCAATGTGAATCTTTCTGTTCTCTAGGATGTGGTAACAGTCTATGTAGAGAACGAAACTGTATCCCGAAGACCAGGGCAGGGCCAACCACGTGTGATATGAGACGACCGTTATTTGGCTGTAAGGGCACGACGGTACCACCTTAGTTCTGCACTGCAACTGGTATCTGATCTCGCAGCATCCTCTGGACATGTTGCATAGAGACCGTTGTCCGGAAGGCTTCAGCTGAGGGTCCTTTATTGCTAGAGACCAGTGTGTTTACCTCTGGCGTGCCTTCACAGAAGGCAACGTCTACAGTGGAGTCGTCAACATGCCAATGTTCTTTTCACAGACGCAGTCCCCATTTGGTCTGGAGACTGATTTCCGGCGGATTCGCATCTGGAAGGGATGTGGAACTCTATTTCGGGACCCAAACATTGTGGAAAGATACATATATCGAGGAGGCTCCATAATGGTATGGACAGGTTTGTTGACCACTCGAGCGCCTCTTCATGAAATTGTATGGGTGAATCGACAAGTTCTAACTGTTGTCAGGTACCGTGAGGACGTTTTTGGATCTCAAATCGGGTGTTCCGAGGTGCTATGGGACCAGACTTCATTACTGATGGACGATAATGCACGACCTCATAGAGCACGGGTGGTTGACGTTTCTTTGGAAACTGAAGATATTGCACGAATGGCGTGGCCTTCTCCCTCTCCCGATGTGAAACCCATAGAGCGTGTCTGGGATACACTACGGAGACTGGATGCATCACGTCAACATCCACCAAACACACTCAGACTTGTTAGCAGGTCTGCAGGAAGAGTGGGCGTTATTGCTCAACATAGGACTGATAGGGTCTGTAATTCGCAGCATGTCCCGTTGTTGTCAAACCTGTATTGGTGCCAGAAATGGTCACACCCCATACTGAGCACATAAACCAGTTGTCAGAATGTGTGTGCAAATCCATTAAGCTGGAAAATACGAAGATTTTTGTCCGCTTGTTACAGTTCAATACGTTCAGTATTATTTACGTTCTTTCTACTTTATAATCACCTGATTATACTGTTGTGTGGCAAAATAAAGGCAAGCTTGCAAAATAAAGGCAAGCTTGCAAAATAAAGGCAAGCTTGCAAAATAAAGGCAAGCTTGCAAAATAAAGGCAAGCTTGCAAAATAAAGGCAAGCTTGCAAAATAAAGGCAAGCTTGCAAAATAAAGGCAAGCTTGCAAAATAAAGGCAAGCTTGCAAAATTTTTCGTTAGTTTCTTTACTTTTGGACACCAGTGTATATAAACAGAAAGATGGAACTCTCAACTGCTTTCGAGAAGATAGTTTGACAATTTTACACGTGTTTGTATATTTTGTATGGTCTCTATAATCAAGTAGTCCACAGCCGTCGTGTTCAGCGGTTAGTTTCAGGAACGCTAGTCCGTGGGTCGAATATCCCTACCTTTATTTACTTCCCATGTAATTACTGTAACTGTGCAAATTGTCGTTATTGAATGATTAATTTGCTTTCATAATCTTTATCCTGAAGTAGGAGAGAATTTTTGTAGGGAAATTGGAAGTGAAAACAGATACGCAATTTTCAATCAAATCAGTACAACCATTTTATTTGTACAGGTGAATACGAACTTCACGGACTTAGAGAGAAGGGAGTGAGCCCATAATATCTTGAATAAGAACCAAAGGTACCGTTTCCGTGCTGCAGCTGTTAGAAAACATGTTCGCCTGGCAGGTAATGAACACGGTAGTCACTGTAGGGGGTAGATACATCGGATCGACTGATATCATTTGACATCTGTCCTACCTGTCTGCCCTGGTTCGAGCCACATTCGCACGTCAGTGAGTGAGTGACCAACATGATAGAGTACACGTTTGCAGAATACACAGATATGAGCCAGCTGAATAGCGAAGCTCACGGAAGAGCTGATCGTAGTATTTTTGCTTTTATAAAGATCGTTCTCTACAACGTCCGACTGTATCGCATACCCGTTTCGTTCCAGTAACGCAATGGCTTTGAGATAGGGTACCTTCACCGTCAGCAGGCGAGACCGTGGTGCTCAGCAACGACTATACGAGCAATTTCTCTAGCTATTTATTAGTGTAACTGTAAAAGAAGGGATGCACTGCATCACGCCCAGTCAATTACTTGTAAAAGTGGTCACGTTACCAACATACTTCGTAATGATCGTACCACGTTCCCGGACACGGACTCCAGTTCAAAGCATTACTTACTCATTCCCCTGTACAAGCCCTAGAACTTCGTAACTGGAATTTCCAAACACCATGTATTGTTGTATCTACATTTGTCACAAGTATAATGTGTAAGCTATGGGACACTGCACGAATCACGATGATGCTGATCGTAGAAATATGTGAAACAATCTTTCCACGGCAGTTAGTGTGAAAATTATGGGTGTTGCGTCTATGTGTGACTGGCGAACTGTCAGATAGGCAACCTGCAACTGAAATCTGGTGACTGTTTTAGACGTTCAGTAATTCAGATAATTCCGAAGGGCAACGTTCCGATACGTACTCTCATTTGGAACCTTGGATTGCTGATAAATAAGCGTAGAGAGCCTATTGGAGACGCAGATCCCGAATCTCAAACCGAACACCTTTAAGCCATCTAAATTTCCAAACTGTTGTTTAACTGGCCTACCAGCTCCGGCGATATTACACCATCTTCAGGCCCCTTGACCGACTTGTGGCAAAATTCTAACCTCCGCTCCGGTAGGCAAATGATAGTTAAAGTGATCACTGTATCAAGCGATCTGCAGATACCACTCTTTCAATGCTGGCCCCCCGCTATTTCGACCGGAACTGGTGTTGGAGCCTTTCTACACGTCTCTCAGGGGGCGTGAAGATGTCGTAACGTATCTCCGAAACTGGTAGCCCAATAAAATATCATTTGGAAATTTAGACAGCTTAAAGGTGTTTCATTTGACACATTTTACTAAACAGCCGAGGTACTGCAACCATCTCTGAAAAGATGGACGTACATAGCTCTGATACCGAGCGTATTTCGTCGTACATGTTCACAGGAATGTAGCGGTGTGCTGACCACATGCCCTCTATAGCCACATGGAGTAACGCCTTTCGGCTGAGGATGACACGGCGGCCGGTCGGTACCGTTGGGCCTTCATGGCCTGTTCGGGAGGAGTTTAGTTTCGTTGATCGAGATGTGAACCTCTGGTAAGGGCAGTAGAAGTAAAATATAAACTGTGTGTGGTTGCTGTATACTGGTGGCTTATATTCATAATCCTGACAGCCAGGATAGAGCATCACCTAAAGCGTCGGCAGAAGGCGGTCAGCAGGCAGAGCCCGGGCCCACGCCGTGCCGCACCACGCCCCCTCCGGCCGCAGATTAGATAGGAACCGCGGGCGACGCCCACGCATTCCGCACTCGCGATAGCCCGTGCGGTGGCAGTCGCTGCTATGCGCAAGCGTGTACGCGCGTGGCTAGGTGGGCGTGTGGGTGGGCTACCATAGTGCGGGCGCTGTCTGCCCCACTAGGCCGCTCCATTCACCGCAGCCTGGCCACCGGGTTGCAGTACGATGGGGGGTAGTCCAGCAGTAGACAGTGCAGCGGTTAGGACGTGCTCTGTCTATAGCCGTAAAGTACTCTCCGAGCGCTGCTTGTACTTAGACGATGCTGTCAGACCACATATTCGTGAAACCCGCGCTGCTTCTGAGTTGCAGCCTGTTATTCCAGAGTGTCAATAGTGGTCTCTCTCAGCTCATCTGCCCACGTTCGGCCGGCCGCGGTGGTCTAGTGGTTCTAGGCGCGCAGTCCGGAACCGCGGGACTGCTACGGTCGCAGGTTCGAATCCTGCCTCGGGCATGGATGTGTGTGATGTCCTTAGGTTAGTTAGGTTTAAGTACAAAGTTCTAGGGGACTGATGACGACAGAAGTTGTCCCATAGTGCTCAGAGCCATTTGAACCATTTGCCCACGTTCCCCCTCGAGCTTTCATTTAGCGTTTAATCAGCTGTCGGCCCGAGCATCTACATAACGACTCCGCAAGGTACCTTACGGTGTGTGGCGGAGGGCACTTCTGGTACCGGTGTCGGGTTGCACTCCCCTCACTCACCCTGTTCAATGGCGGTAGGAAGGATGACTGTCAGCAGTATCGCTCTGATTTTTCAAATCTCTTTGTAATCATTTCTCGAGACGTATGTGGGAGGAAGAACGA
The DNA here is from genome assembly GCF_023864275.1 of Schistocerca cancellata. NCBI lineage: Eukaryota > Metazoa > Arthropoda > Insecta > Orthoptera > Acrididae > Schistocerca > Schistocerca cancellata. The sequence continues at coordinate 133,735,597 of NC_064637.1, forward strand.
AGGCATAGTGAAAAGTAATGGCTCCGAATATTTTACGTGAAAACTCTTAAAGCTTATCATAACATGTAAGCTTTTACATTATTATACCCGCATGTATAGAGAAGCTATAGAGATCTACAAGCACGAAAATAATTTTAATAAAAAAGGATTAAAGCTAGACAAGATATGGCGGTCGACTCTGTACAAACGAAGTGACAATCGTTTACTTGTAATCGAGAGAGATGGCACTAGCCACAGATAGTTTTAAAGTCGAAAGCACGTGATGAGTGGTGACGCCATCTAAGCGCTCTATATAAACGGGACCTCCAGCGCCTAGCAGCCAGTCGCCGACTCACCTCAGATGATGTTGCCCGCAGTAGGCAACGAAACGTCAGGAAGAAGCAGTTTTATACATGGACCACGGCAATTCAGCCCGGAAGTTTTAATTAATGACTCTTAAAGCTTTTTATGTAAAACAAAGATGTTAAAATTCTAAATCTTTATTCTACATGCCTACGTATTTATTTCTCTAAATAGTCACCCTGGCGACGAAAACTTCTCCCAATAAGACACTATTTTGTTGAAACCATCACTGTAAAATGTGCGACTTCGTTGACAGAGCCACATCCTCACCTCTGCTTGCACTGCTCGTTCACTATTAAAGTGACGTCCTCGAAGGTATTTATGTTTTGGAGACCTGTGGAAATCGGATGGGGCCAAGTCGGTGTTGTATGAGGGATGAAGGATGATGGATGGCAGCGAACCCCAGGCGTTGCATTGTTGCAGACGTCGCAGCGCTCGTCTGTGGTCTAGCATTGTTATGCTGAAGGATGAGGTGCTCCATGTGTGAACGAATTCTAAGCTCGATTACAGTACGCCGTTCCTCATACGCCACGTAGATATGTTACAGACCGCCACGCTACGCCCGACAATTCGGAGCCCTCTTGCGGCATACGGTTCTATCTTGCGTCAGCTAAGGGGGGAAGCCCAACGAGTAAAGTGCATCACATGTAATAAAAGTGGCTGAACCAGTACTGAGAACAGAACAGAAAATTCGCAGGCATTGCTTTTGACTGCGCCGTCATAATGTGTCCCCTGATTCTTCTTGGAACGTAATCTCTGACAATTCAAGTGGTAAACCTCCGTGATGTGCAATACCTCTCTTGTAGTGTCTGCCGCCGCAGTATGTTGAGGATCTGCGTAACGCTCTAGCACCAGCTAAACGATCCCGTCACGAAACGTGTCGCTGTTCGTTGGATCTTACACATGTCTTTTATTAATCTAACCTGGTGTGGGTCCCAGATTGTTGAGCAATCCTCACACACAAATCAAGTGTTTGTATGCAACTTCTTTCGTATATGAATTGGTTTTTCTCCCAGTGAATTTCAGCCTGGCATCTGATTTCCTACAGTTTTATGTGATCATGCAATTTGCCGCCTCCAGATGGTGACTCCTAGTTCTTTCACAGTAGTTAATGTTACCAAAACTTCCTCACAAATAGGATAATTGAGCAGTAGATGGTTTATTCTCCTAGTCGATCGCAGTCTGTTACACTGATTTACGATCAGGGTCAACTGCTGCTTCCTGCATCATTCATCGGTCCTCAGCAGGTCTTCTTGCAGATAGTCTTCGACCCTGCTATCTTCATCTGGAAAACCCAATCACCTGCCAGCAGCGTTATAGACTTTCCGCCATTTTCTAATAGATCATTTCCACGTCTAGAAATATGAAACTGGAATTTGATTGCACTAATTACGTGTCTGTTGTTTGAAACTAGTAAACAGTATTTTATTCAAAATTATGTCCATTGCTATTTATACATCTCTCCCACCTCTCTGGAAGGCTATGAATACCATGCAAAAAAATTCTTCTTTAGAAGCGTACCAGTCAGAACGCGTTTTCGTTCGTAACGCGTTTTCGTTCGTAACGCGTTTTCGTTCGTAACGCGTTTTCGTTCGTAACGCGTTTTCGTTCGTAACGCGTTTTCGTTCGTAACGCGTTTTCGTTCGTAACGCGTTTTCGTTCGTAACGCGTTTTCGTTCGTAACGCGTTTTCGTTCGTAACGCATACAGAGCCAAGTCTGGAGAATACAACTAAATGCCTCGATCGTTTCCCTGACCTGTGTTGCTGTATATCATGGGACGTTACCATGTAACAAGATGACTTTGTGCTGCCCTTTTCCATATTCCGGTCGTGTCTCGCGTAATGCTCGATTTAAATCGATCGTTTGCTGTTGGTAGCGATCAGTGTTAACGGTTTAACCAGGTTTTAACAGCCCATAATAGACGACACAGTTCTGATCCCACCAAACAGAGCATTGTCTTCTTTCCAAAGCGATTTGGCCTTGCAGTCGTTGATCGTTTGCCTGGATTCACCCATGATTTACGAAGCTTAAAATTCACAAAATGTCAATTCTTAATCACCTGTCACTATTCTATGGGGAAACAACTTTCTTTTCTATCTGGTGAGCAGCATTTCACAAGCGGTCTTTAGATTTGCTTGCTATCTTCCATTCAGTTCATGTGGAACCCATTCTCCGACTTCTTGCACCTTTCCTATAGCTTTCAATCGAAGAGAGAGAACTTTCTACGTCACATGTGTATAGTATTATGCATAAATAGGTGGAAAGGCCCTTAACTGTCTTACCACAAATGAGTCTGTTGCATGCAAATTAAACTGGCATGCTGGGGAGATTGTGGTTACTTTTGGACTTGCGACGCTATTACATAACAAAGTAAAACAACTCTCCAGCAGTATCTTCACACGGAAGAAACCCGTTGCGAAATTTGCTACCAGTGCTATCTTCAGTGATTGAGCTTGACCTGAAAAATTACACAAGTTTGAGTTAGCACAACAGTTGTTTCACGTGGTTCCCGAGATGGGACTAGTCTATCACATGCGGCTCAGAATTCTGTTTCTCCTAAATAGATCTTCAAATAGCGCTTCTAGTTGCTCGTGTACTCACTCATTTATCATATAAACGCGGTTCTAGCTGTTCAATTGTTAGTGAACAATTTATGTTCCCTCCCATTTAAAGGCTAGACTTATTTTCTTCTAACGTACTGGGACGGGTTGTTGGCTTCTTACTTGCTATTACAAATTTTGGTGAGAGAGAGAGAGAGAGAGAGAGAGAGAGAGAGAGAGAGAGAGAGAGAGAGAAGAAGAGCAGTAGTAGTATTGGATTGAGCAGGAAGTAATTCATTACGTGTAAATCAGGAGAAACATATTTTATCTAGCACTACAGGGTTATTACAAATGATTGAAGCGATTTCACAGCTCTACAATAACTTCATTATTTGAGATTTTCACAATGATTTGCACACACACACAAAAACTAAGTCTTTTTAGGCATTCACAAATGTTCGATATGTGCCCCTTTAGTGATTCGGCAGACATCAAGCCGGTAATCAAGTTCCTCCCACACTCGGCGCAGCATGTCCCCATCAATGTGTTCGAAAGCATCGTTGATGCGAGCTCGCAGTTCTGGCACGTTTCTTGGTAGAGGAGGTTTAAACACTGAATCTTTCACATAACACCACAGAAAGAAATCACATGGGGTTAAGTCTGGAGAGCGTGGAGGCCATGACATGAATTGCTGATCATGATCTCCACCACGACCGATCCATCGGTTTGTAGAAATTGTAAACGGTAAGGCTTCTGCTTTAGCCTTTTCCGTAAGATTTTCCAAACCGTCGGCTGGGGTACGTTTAGCTCCCTGCTTGCTTCATTCGTAGACTTCCGCGGGCTACGCGTGAAACTTGCCCGCACTCGTTCAATAGTTTCTTCGCTCACTGCAGGCCGACCCGTTGATTTCCCCTTACAGAGGCATCCAGAAGCTTTAAACTGCGCATACCATCGCCGAATGGAGTTAGCAGTTGGTGGATCTTTGTTGAACTTCGTCCTGAAGTGTCGTTGCACTGTTATGACTGACTGATGTGAGTGCATTTCAAGCACGACATACGCTTTCTCGGCTCCTGTCGCCATTTTGTCTCACTGCGTTCTCGAGCGCTCTGGCGGCGGAAACCTGAACTGCGGCTTCAGCCGAACAAAACTTTATGAGTTTCCCTACGTATCTGTAGTGTGTCGTGACCATATGTCAATGAATGGAGCTACAGTGAATTTATGAAATCGCTTCAATCATTTGTAATAGCCCTGTACTTATGCCTCTTGTCAGTGAGCAATCGGATATGCCCCCACTGCGTGTATCCTGACCTGGGATCTGTCTCTGTTTATCCTTTCGATCGAAAGATTTAATTGACCCAATGGTATTTCACCACCTGTTCCTGGCTGTCCTCGATACACTTCACGTTTCAGAAGTGGTACATACACTGACAGCTCAATGGTCGATTGACGAACAGATCTTGCATACACCATGCAATCTGCAATGTACTACGCTCCCTCTGCGAATGGACGCAGTGTCTTCACTGCTGAATTGCTGGCCATCAAACAAACGCCTTAGCCACGCTCGTTACTGAATTGGCAAGATGCTTCTAACATATGACGACTTCCTGAGCAGTCTTCACGCTATAGACCAGTGCTACCCTCGTCACCCATTAGCCACGACTATCCAGGATCTTCTTTCTGACGTCCATCAAGCTCAACGGCCAGTATTTATTTGGACCCCTGGAGATAGTGGGATCTCGGGGAATGAACATGCTGATCCTTTAGCAAAGTTAGCTGCCAGGATGCCGATTTTGGAACAGGAACTGAAGTTTCGGTCGACTCCACGCCACCAATTGCTGGATGTCTGTAACTTTGAATGGTCCGTCTCATTGTATCTTGCCTGCAGTCGGGCTTCCAATAACGGATCTTTTGTATCCTCCTCCTGAGGGTTATTCGTGGTTCGGTACATGTAGGATGAAGGGACTGATGACCTCACAGATTGGCCCGTTTACCTCCAACCACCCACACAACCAAATTCTTTCACAGGGCGCTTTATCAAGTGCTAGATCTGTAAAAAAGATTCCGGTACTGCGACCTTCTGAGGGGTGTTCGTGAATTTTTAACGCTTTTTTTTTTCGTCAGAGGTACCGATATGGCGTACCGGCGCATGCCATTACTGATACAGCGTAGGCTTTAGTCATAGTAGGATCGGCAATAGGAGGTCCCTGCCAGTTGCAGTGTGCAGTTGCTTCGTACGTCAGCCTCAGCCAGTCACGCAAGTAACGCGACTGTACCTGCGTGTGTGTGGCAAAGTCTGTGGTCGCAGCTCTACAAGCGACGGTTTTCTACTGCAGCCAGTTTGGGAAGCCTTAATTGCGTTGAACAAAAAGTTCAAATACGAGGGCAGTTCAATAAGTAATGCAACACATTTTTTTTCTCGGCCAATTTTAGTTGAAAAAACCGGAAATTTCTTGTGGAATATTTTCACATTCCCGCTTCGTCTCGTATAGTTTCATTGACTTCCGACAGGTGGCAGCGCTGTACGGAGCTGTTAAAATGGCGTCTGTAACGGATGTGCGTTGCAAACAACGGGCAGTGATCGAGTTTCCTTTGGCGGAAAACCAGGGCATCTCAGATATTCATAGGCGCTTGCAGAATGTCTACGGTGATCTGGCAGTGGACAAAATTACGGTGAGTCGTTGGGCAAACACCATAAAGAGCAAAGGAGAACCATCTGTGCGGAATTGCTTGCTCGTCATGTGGCTGAGGGTGACAATTTCTTGTCAAAGATTGTTACAGGCGATGAAACATAGGTTCATCACTACGAACCTGAAACAAAACGGCAATCAATGGAGTGGCGCCACACCCACTCCCCTACCAAGAAAAAGTTTAAACCCATACCCTCAGCCGGTAAAGTCATGGTTACAGTCTTCTGGGACGCTGAAGGGGTTATTCTGTTCGATGTCCTTCCCCATGGTCAAACGATCAACTCTGAAGTGTATTGTGCTACTCTTCAGAAATTGAAGAAATGACTTCAGCGTGTTCGTAGGCACAAAAATCTGAACGAACTTCTCCTTCTTCATGACAACGCAAGACCTCACACAAGTCTTCGCACGCGAGGGAAGCTCACAAAACTTCAGTGGACTGTTCTTCCTCATGCACCCTACAGCCCCGATCTCGCACCGTCGGATTTCCATATGTTTGGCCCAATGAAGGACGCAATCCGTGGGAGGCACTACGCGGATGATGAAGTAGTTATTGATGCAGTACGACGTTGGCTCCGACATCGACCAGTGGAATGGTACCGTGCAGGCATACAGGCCCTCATTTCAAGGTGGCGTAAGGCCGTAGCATTGAATGGAGATTACGTTGAAAAATAGTGTTGTGTAGCTAAAAGATTGGGGAATAACCTGGTGTATTTCAATGCTGAATAAAACAACCCCTGTTTCAGAAAAAAAAGTGTTGCATTACTTATTGAACTGCCCTCGTATTTCTTCCTGTACAGTCTCCTACTTCCTTGACATCCACAACGTAATCTCAATAGACTGGATTATATCATTTCATCGTGCACCACGAAATCAGGCAGTTGTTTCACGCACTATGATTAAACTATCGTTTAACCGATATATGGCCTATATAGCAACATGTAAACACGGCAGCGGAAATCAGTTGTCGGAATCCGGCTTTCGCCATCAGTCAGTCGTTCCGTGAAGCCTGACAACACACACCCAACGTAGCAAGAGGCAGGGGCGAGGTATGCTGTCCGCAGCATCAGACGACGTAGCTGGCTGCCTGCTCACAAGGCGCTGTTCCCTGCAAGAGCAAAACGGCCACGCCATTTCCGCACCTCAGCAAACAGTCTCGCAGCTAAGTTACGTACTTAAATCTGTACTATTTCTGTTGATAAAATATCGATATATCGGCGCGTTTACCAGAAACTATGGGTAGATATCGGCGATGCTATTTTGTCTCCAACTGACATTGTGAGACAATTAATGTACGTTGATCCTTTTCAACCTGTACTTGGAAAATATGATTGACCAATGCTCATTAGATGACAAAGGAGTAGAAATTGGAGAAAGAAGAGTAGGGTGCTTGAGATTTGCTGATGACGTGGTCCTTCTAGCGACAGGGGAAAAAGAATTACACGATTTGGTGGACACCATTGCAACTAACGGAAAAAATATGGAATGAAAATTAACACAAATAAAACAAGTCTTGGCAATAGGAGGAAATAAGGAAATAAAAATTGTGCTGAATGGAGAAACACTAGAGCAGGTGCAAAATTTTAAGTAGCTTGGAAGCAGGATAGACACCGACTGGAAGCGCACCACAGAAATTAAAACAAGGATAGCAATGGCAAAAGAGGCGTTTTATAAGAAAAAGAGAATCTTCTGCAGCGGTCTGGACAGAGAACTCAGAAAGAGACTCATAAAATGTCTTGTATGGAGTGTTCTTCTATATGGCGCTGAAACATGGACTATGAGGAAAAAAGACAGAGAAAGGCTGGAGGCTTTTGAGATCTGGACATGGCGGAAGATGGAAAGAATAAGTTGGATGGACAGAGTAAAAAATGAAGAGGTTCTGAGAAGAGTGGGAGAGAAAAGACAGTTACTAGATGTAATAAAGAGAAGAAAAAGAAATTGGATTGGGCATATATTAAGAAAGAATGACGGACTGATAAAAACAGTTTTAGAAGGTTATGTAGAAGGGAAAAGGAAGCGAGGAAGGAACAGATTCCAGATACTGGATGACATGATGGACGGTACAACATACAGCAGCCTTAAGAAGGAAGCAATGGATCGCAGAAAATGGAGAGGCAAAGGACCTGCTAATATAGCAGATACCTGATGATGATGATGATGATGATGATGATGATGATGATGATGATGATGATCCTCACAAAGAAGACAGCAACGAGCCACTACTAATAATGCTATTTATTTAAGTAAATAGCGCCGTAACCAGTTTCGAACTGACAAGTTCATCATCAGACGGCTGTTCACAAGATTAAAAAGATGCACTTTACATAATCGTCAGTTCTCGATATTTATTCTTCCGCTGTAGCGAAATATTCTTGGTGTTGGTGCCATCGAAAATTCCGCGTAGTTTTGTTGCGAAGTTGGAGGATTGTATTTTTCAAATATTGCAAGATATGCGCAGCACTTACATGATTTGCGCATCACCATATTGTGCAAAATGTGTGTGTGTGTGTGTGTGTGTGTGTGTGTCCGCTTTGCAGAATGTGATATGCAAATCATTTAAGTGCTGCATGTATTTTGCAATATTTGAAAAATACAATCCTGCAACTTCACAACAAAATTGCGTGGAATTTTCGATGGCACCAACACCAAGAATATTTCGCTACAGCGGAAGAATAAATATCTAAAACTGACGATTATGTAAAGTGCATCTTTTTAATCTTGTGAAGAGCCGTCTGATGATGAACTTAACTTGTCAGTTCGAAACCGGTTAGGGCGCTATTCACTTCAATAAATAGCAGTATTAATAGTGGTTGGTTGCTGTCTTCTTCGTAAGAGTCAACCTACATTATATCGGCGATACTTTTTCATTATATATATATATATATATATATATATATATATATATATATATAATCTCGAATTGGTAATATCGGGTGTCAATATTTTTGTTCTATGTTATATTTTTTCACAATTTTCGGTAAATAGTAGCTGTTCTTCTGAAATTGCGGTAGGGTTATAATTTTACTTTCACTGTGTGAAGGAGTCTTACTACTTTCTGAGTTTTCATCACGTCCAATCTTTGTCTTTGATTGTTTGAAGCAACTATATGTGGCACAAAAGAAACTACGATTGCACTGGGAGGGAGATGGGGGTGACGGTGTGAATGGAATAACAAGATTTCCGATGTGAATAAACAGCACACCAGTTGCTTTAAAAAAAAAACCATTTTTAAGGCAACTAGTGCTGTTTCTTCACATCGGCGTTCTTCAAAATCATTTGCCGAAAATAATGAACAAAAATCTAAATGACAAGGTTGGTGTTTGCAGTGGGCGCAGACTTGTGAGAGGAAAATGCTGACGTAATCGGCGCTCGGCAATGCCAACATAAACTGCAACATTTAACTCCGCCAAGCAATTTTGAGTATTGCTAGGTCGCTGGCGTTTGCAGAAATGAAAGAACAAGCAAAGCGACATAGTGTTTGGACACGCGATATGTGACGAAACAGAACGACCGACCCAATGGACACGTTTTATTGTGCTACTTACATACATTTACTATTGTCAGTCACGTAATCACCAAGCGTGAACGTGCATCGTTTTCCTTTCAATTTTTGCTCTAGGGAATAAGCAGGCTGCTAACTTGATGTATAGAATATCCAATAACAAATCTACATATAAATATACAGATCTAAAACCGACGGTACTTTCCCGATGTACAACAGATATTTTTATAGGCTGGTATGTAGATATTCCTTCCGTTCATATGTCGACACTTTTTCTCGGTAAATCGACGACCGATAATGACATCTTTCTAAATATCGATGTATAAGAGTGCCGAAATTTTTAAAAATATCATGTCCAGTCTGTACGCAGAAAACCACTATGGAATGTGGTATTTCGGTGTCGTAACTATTCCGTTTAACTCATATAGTTATAATATACTCAAGTAGGTTCAGACATACCATACGAGGTGTGTGAAAAAATAAATGGCAGATAAAAATCAATCCCTACATTTTCTCAAACAATAGTTGTCTCCTTCAAAGCAATTCCCTTCGGCAGCTATACAGTGGTGGTACCGTTGCTACCTGCGCTGGTACCAACGCTGAAAGGCTTCAGCTGGTAGCACCTTTCAAAAAGTCAGTCATATTCTTTTGAATCTCCTCCAGAGTCCCAAAATGACGTCCTTGCAAGACGTTCTCCAGTTTCGGGAATTGTCACAAGGACTCCGATCAGGTGACTAGGGTGCATGTGGGATGTCAGGAATGCCATTTGAGGTGAAAAATACCGTGTGGAAGTCGCCCTGTGTCATGGGGCTTTATCATGCAGAATCCACTGCCTCACTCGATTCACTCTTTCCTTAGCTTTTCAGGGATATCTTTTTAAAACCATTTTTTGACATTGATCTGGACGAACAGTTTCTTTGTGCAGCACAATACCTCTACTGTCGAAAACGCAAATCTGCATTGCTTTGGTCTCAGATTAGCTCATTTGAGCTTTTTTGTCGAGGAGCTGGCTGAGTGTACCACTCTTCACTTTCTCACTTTCTCAGAATCGTACTCAAAAAAAGTCCAGGAATCATCGGTGATCACACGACTAAACCATTCTGTCATTGGCAGACCTCTCAACGAGATCAACTCACATGTTTGTTCCATTGTTCTTCTGCTCAGTTGTTGGGTTCTTCGGCACCACTTTGGCACAATTCTTTCGCATGTGCACAACTCCAGTCAAAAATTGGTGTACGGTGAAAGTGTTGGACAGTCCATCCATCGTCATTATTGTTAAAAGTCGGTCCAATCTCCCAAGAGCCCGCATCCGTTCGTCGTTTTCTGTCGGTTTTTGCATCGAAAGCCTCCCTGAGCAAGGTTCACCTTCAGCGGGTTCTCGGCATTCCAGAAATGATTTGTGCCGACAAAAGATTCGTGCTCTCGATGAGGAATGTGGCCTATAGGCCTGTTTCAACTTTTCAAAGGTCACACTCGCGGATTTAACATAGAACTTGATGGTATACCGTTGTTCTAAATTTCTCTGTTCCATTTTCGTAACACACAACTCCACTGATGGCACTCTCAAAAATAACTTGGTGGCTGTACGGAGTTGAAACTCGGACTGAGCATCTGGAAGGGATGAAACCGCCGATCTACACTACTAGAACAAGACAGCATTGCCAGATACCTCAGAGTTCTGCGTGTCTCATTACTTTCCTCACAAACGTAGTATGAATGTTACCTTAAATACTGCCTTCCTATTTCCTAATTCAACACTTGACGTAAATTGCGTGCGCTAGTCTGAGTGTCGGTCGACAAGAACATCACATACAGGGTGTTTCCGTAAGAACATGCAAAAATGTAAGAGAACGTAGGGAATGCTCCACTGAAGAACTTGAGATAGGGAACCTGGGGTCGGAGAAGCCAGCTTACTGTGCTTGTCCATAGCATTTGTAGACGTAGAGAAAGCTTTCGACAATGTCGACTGTAATACTCCTTCAAATTCTGAAGGTGGCAGGGGTAAAAGACAAGGGGCGAAAGGCTAGTTAAAATTTTTTACAGACATTAGATGGAAGTCATAAAAGTCCAGGGGCACGAAAGGGAAGCAGAGGTTGAGTAGGGAGTGACACGGGGTTCTAGCCTTTCCCTGTTGTTGTGCTATCTGTATATTGAGCAAGCAGTAAATGAAACAAAAGAAAAATTTGGAATTGGGATTAAAATCCATGGAGAAGAAATAAAAACGTTGAAGTTTGCCGATGAAATTGTAGTTCGGTCAGACACCAAACATTTCGGAAGAGCAGGTGAACGGAAAGAAGAGTCTTAATAGGAGGATGTAAAATGAACATCAACAAAAACAAAACGAGGATAATGGAATGTAGTCGAATTAAATCGGGTGATACTGTGGGAATTTGATTAGGAAGTGACATTTAAAGTAGTAGATGAGTTTTGCTGTTAGGACAGCAAAATAATTGATGATGGTCGAAGTAGGGAGGATACAAAATGTCGACTGGCAATTACAAGGAAATCGTTTCTAAAGAAGAGAAATTTGTTAACATAGAGTACAGATTTGTCAGCAAGTCTCTCTCAGAAAATGTGTGTACAGGGCCGCAGAATAAAGCTGAAGATTGGATGGGTAGATCACGCAAATAATCAAGAGGTACTGAATAGAATTTGGGAGAAGAGGGATTTGTGGCAGAACTTCACTAGAAGAAGGGATCGTTTGGTAGGACTCGATCTGAGGCTCCAAGGATCACCAATTTAGTATTGGAGGAAAGCGTGGGGGGTAAAAATCGTAGAGGGAGACCAAGAGATGAATACACTCAGCAGATTTAGGATGTAGGTTGCAGTAGGTACTGGGAGATGAAGCAGCTTGCACAGGATAGGGTAGCATGGAGAGCTGCATCAAACCAGTCTCAGGACTGAAGACCACAACACAACATAATTTCCATAATAAATAATGTAGTGCCATAACAATCGACAATAACTAAAAAATGACACATTTGTCATTATTTAGTGTCCAAATGACCCTAAGAGCTACAAAACGGTATATGACAAAACAGTTTATTTACGTCTGTGTTGTAACGTACAGCCATTGACTGAATGTTTTCCGTTAATAACAAAAAATTCTAGTGAAGACCAGAAGACCTGACGTCCAGAAAGACGACTTACATTTACCGAACAAAGCAGAGTTACGCTCGCTATTCTTTCAGTGAAAGCAGTGAATGTGGAACGTAGGAAACCTATACGGAATGTATACATTATTTAACGTAACAAATAAGCCACCACAACTGTAGCTTAAACAAAGACCACGCATACCTGCTACTCAATCCACAAAAACAATAGAACTGTTTCTCAACACAGGAGAAATAAATTTGTGTGGTGTGCTTCTTTCTCATTTTGTGGGGATAGTAAGGAGAAAAGTATCGAAAAGGATAGAAATTTTATGTGAAGTTCGTTGGAAGCGTCGTCCGCAAATTATGGAGAATATTTGGAATTTCAGAATCGATGGTCAATAGTTCACACGTGGAAAGTATGGGTCAAAAGTAACTAAAAAGCTCCAATAAACATGGATCAACAAGTTTACCGTTGTCAAGATAAAACACTTTCTCTCTCACAGTTCATCAGTATCTAGAAACACACGGCACCTCTAAACATTAAAGTAGGTGTTAGAAATGTTGTCCAAGCGTCAGAGTGAAACACTGAACTCGTCTCTCAAATGAATAGCGAATCCTCTCAGGCAGTCCTGCGAATTCTGTAAATAGAAGGCTGCTTCAACCCACAAGCGTAATTTCTCAAGATTGTTGATCTCGGTAGCCTAGATCAGGCCTTTGATGTGACACCACACACAGAAATCCATGGCATTTAAATTCGCAGACCTTGGAGGCCATGACACAGGTCCTCCTGTTAACCATACGTTAGAGTTAGAAGCTTGCGCACTCTTAAATGAAAATATGCTGGCGCGCCATCATGCATGAATCACATGTTGGTTGGTTGGTTCAAATGGCTCTGAGTACTATGGGACTTAACATCTGAGGTCATCAGTCCCCTAGAACTTAGAACTACTTAAACATAACTAACCTAAGGACATCACGTACATCCATGCCCGAGGCAGGATTCGAACCTGCGACTGTAGCGGTCGCGCAGTTCGACTGAAGCGCCTAGAACCGCTCGGCCACATCGACCGGCACATGTTGGTTCACTGGGACATCATGACGTACATCTGCACCGGCCGGAGAAACAGCATGTACTGCTGTCCGACTAGTCTCTGTGGTAGGAAGTCCATTATGCGGTCTCAGAGCAGTCCTGCCCAGACGTTCAACGAATAACTGTGCTGATGTGTTATGTTGTATTAGTATTAACATAGATTCAAATGTTCCAGTCATGGTAGTTAAAAATATCGTTACAAGTAAATCCAGCCTCATCCGTGAACAGAATGCTACTAACGAACATAGGATTCAGAACACACTGTTGTTGCACCCATTGGCAGAAACCTCTCTAGAAGGGAAGGCTGCATTGTTGAGGGCTTGCGCTTGTTATAATTATGGATAGAGTACTTGCCGATGTAAAATGCGCCACACCCTGCTATGACATAGGACGCGCTCTTCGGTAGCAATTCTCCTCGTTGAAGTAGTCGGACGTTCGTGTACAGTGCCTAACACCCTTTCGTCAATATCGAGTGTTACGGATCTGGGTCTACCTTCTCGTACATGGTGCGAAACTCCGGGCGTTGATGTAACCTGCTAAACGTACGCTTGCCGGGCTGCCTGCGGAGAGGAAAAGCTTCTCCGTACAATCGTGCAGCCTCAACGTCGCTGCCGTACATGAAAAGCATATCAGCGTGCTCTTCATTGGCGTAACCTCTGTCCATGGTGCTTTCACGTTCGTAACTGATTGTGAGGTCGGTACGGCACAATGCACATAGTGGGAAAGGCAAGTAGTTGCGCATGCGTAAACAAACAGATAGTCGATCCCAAACCTTGAGATACCATCGGTAAATACCGCAGTATCCAAGAGCGTTTACTGTTGATTCCCCATACGAATTAATGCGATACCTCGACAACAGTTGGTTTATCGACACGTGTTCATTGGAGCTTTTTGCTAATTTGGCCTGTGAATTATTGACCATCACTTTTGAAGGACCCTGTATAGTTCGCGTAATTTGCGTGTTGAGCTATGCTGTCTTATTACATAGCCACAGTTAGTAACTGTAATACGTCTTCACTTTTGAACCTGTAACGTAAGGTTATACCTCTCCCGTTGGCCTGTTGCAAGTCTTTAGAGTTGACACCAATTCGGCGACTTGCGTGTCGATAGGGATGAAATAAGGCCAACACGACACCCAGTCCCTGAGCGGGGAAAATCTCCGACCCAGCCTGGAATCGAACCCGGGTCGTTAGGTATGACATTGCGTCGCGCTGACCACTCAGCTACTAGGGGCAGATACTTAGTAGATTGTGGCAGCATATTAAATTATTCAGTTAATAATTATATAAGACATGGAAAATCAAATTTTCCTTGCCCCTGGAAGCTGAGAGATAGAAAACCTACAATTACAGGTGTTCACGTTTTTGGGTTTTAGTAATACGTTGCATAGATTTTTTTTTTCACTATCCTAAATTGTACATTTATCTCCAGGGTCACATTTGACAATTTTAGCGTCATTATTCACCCCATCTGCCATCAGTTTTCCAGTACTTTCTCGTCCTTTCCTTTTCTCTAGATTTGTCCACTGTTTCTGTGTTTCGATACAGTGTATCGATACGTGGAACTGTTTCAGTGTTTCGGAACGGCTGTGGTTCACTGTTTCGAAACAGTGGTGTTTCATTCCGCTCCTGTCTCGGATAACCGCACCAGATTCGATCTCGAGCCAGACACAGAAACTGTATCTTTGTTTCAAAATAAGGCTGTTTCAGTCCACCTGTGTTTGGAACGGACTAATTGTATCGAAACAGTGATGTTTGATTCCGCTCTGTGTCGGACGAGATTCGGGCTTGGCACAGGTACTGGAACACAACATACCACTTCATCAAACACTTCCAGAGTGTCGAAATCTTTTTGACAAGCATTAGCATGAAGCTTAAGATATCACAAAATAAAGCTTCGTTTCTAGCTGACTGTCCTATTCCGAAATGGCGAAACATCTGCTTTATAAACACTAACGAAACAATAAAACAACGTATACTATTCACATTCAAAATAATAAATATGTGAAAATCATTCAGTTAAATTACACTTTCTTTTATAACATACGCTTCTCTGTTCATGTACAGTAATCATATTAAGAAACGCAAGTAAGCCTACAACATTTTGAATAAAAAATGGCGTAGAGTGACAGTCATTAGACATATACATAAATTTGATGTCGGTATAATTGCAAACAATCTGCTTGACATATCACTGATGGTGTAATGATGAATGGGAAGGGCTGGGAAGCATGGTGAATTTATAGTAACGGTTCGAAACACCTTGAAAGACAAAAAAATTTTCTGTTACATTTTGTTATTTATTCGAATTATTTGGCGTTATTTGTGAGTCTGTAGTCGCTGTGCCTATTATCCACAATGATTCCATTTGAGTACATGGAAATTAGCAGGATGGGTATATTACCCATACTAACGGAATGTGGGAATCCCAGTAGCATATCCGTTGTTTCTGCAGTTTGCTCCCACCTCCAGTTCCGTTCGCTGTGGTTCTTCTGTCTTCAGCTATGGCTGTCCTTAGCCAATTGAAAAGTACGAAAATCACACGACACGAAAGCAGCGCATTTGCTGCAGGATATACGAAACTGCCAAGACGCCTAAGTGATAGTTTCATACTTTCTGCGACATGATTATCGCTCTCGCACCTCATTTGTGTTTATATGGGCATACTCATACAGTAGACATTCAAGATGATAAATTGTGTAGGTTTATTAGATTACAAAACACAAACTGTTCAACTGTTTCGAAACAGCGTATCGAAACATTACATTGTACTGTTTCATTTGTTTCGAAGCAGTTACGTGTATCAGTTTGCCCATATCTACTTTTCTCCTTTCCTTCGTCTATCATCGGCTCTTTCTCGATCTCCTGGAAACGACCGAACTGGCACACCAATAGCCTAAATTCTTCGCGGCACGTGCACTTCAGTTCTCGGCTGGCTCAGTTGTCTCTTAGCAAATCAACTGTGGAAAACTTTCCCATAAGCGAAAGAAGCTGAAAGGTCTTGCTGTTGTACGTATATAATAAATACCCATAAAACTGTAGCCCGTCCTCAAATCAGTGCTGCATCTATCACCTTCTCCAGGTGGAAGTCGCTTTTCCCAATTCTTTTCTTTTGTGTTGTTAAACTATTTCTTCAGCTTGTTGCTATTGTGGCGAAATAAATAAAAAAAATTAAATTTATTGATTTTTGAAAAGAGAAAAATTATGGATATGGAACTTTAACTTTAGAACTTTTGAAAGGCTTTCTTTCGGACTGTATTGGCCGGTCTGAATGCGGACAGATTCAGTGTTGCGTGAAATTTGCCTGTAATATAATGTACATTTCCGATTAATAACATTTTTAATTCTACGTCATTGTTGATGTAATAAAAGTTCTCACCTTAGACGTAGAATTAGTCCTTCTGCCACAATATTAGTTCATTAGTCGCCATCGATGTTCTTCTCTTTGACTGTGTGTATCTTCCTCTCCTACAAGGTAACAATCGAGAGTGTATCTCAACTCCTCCTTGGAGCATGAAACAAAAGGGAATCCAATATGAACGTTACAGAGACTATATTCTACATTCAATTTAATCTTTGGCGCAGACTTTAAAGTATTGTATCTCTCTGCGTTGGAATGTGTCATTACACTTTCAAAATTGTTAATCTGCTGTGACAAACGTGCGAATTATTGCGCGAATCGTGCGACGCCTGTATGTTAGTAGTTTCGAGCGAGACAGATACTTGTTACGAAGTATGGCTGGCTTACGAAAACAAAAGCGCCACTCCGCGTATGAGTGTGTTTCAAAGCAGGCCGTTCGTAGCCCCCTGGAAAATGACGGGTTCTGCACACCAGTTACCTCAATATATTTCGCTTTAACACAAACTGCGGCCATTACTCAGAGTACGCTGAAACTCGCCACACGGGAGCAAACATAGAGACACGAAACTTCGAGACGACTCGTAACTGATTAGAATTACAAAACGGAGTTCCAATATGTAAACGAGGTGAGGCGCCGTCATACTAGTCGTGTACGTGTTCTGTAGCGGGCACTCGTAATTCGTGTATCGCCGAACTTCGCTCGGGATGCCGTCGCAACTCTGACGCCAAAGTACGTGCCGTACTGAATACGAAGGCCGCGTGCTCACCAGTTTCACAAAAACCGAGAAAAAACTTTTTGTGGTACAACTCGTTTTACTATTTTCACTTTCAGGGATTACGCACGGGACCGATTGCGACTGCGACTTCACTGATAATGGAAGCAGAGCTTTAGGCCCAAAATAGTTACTCCTAAGAGTCTATATGTCGATAGTATAATACAAGGTCATATTTATTGATCATCGAATTACACTATAGTGACATAAATTTGTCAGATTTCTTTAAAATATTGTCTGTATAAGAGAAAACGGAATACATTGATTTCGGAAACTTGCTCATACATCATTCACTTTAGATAACGTATTCAATTGTTGAGCAAAACTGTTAGCTGGCAGTGTGGCGCATTTGAACAATGATGCGAAATAAAAACTTTTAAACTTCATAAAATGCAAAATTCGAAATAAAGAAAATGAATCTAAGTGCCAAAAGAAAAGTGTGCTCAATGAAAACTACGTAACGAAAACTATAGCTCATTATGAATCTTAAGTCATATGAAATGTAAAGTTTGCCATCGAATGTCCACAAAAATAAATTGCTGCTCTACTCTAAATAAAAGAACTGTTCGAAATTACCACTACTGTTCACTGAAAATTAATCTGCTTGCTAGCACGACACATAACAATCCCGACTAAGCACTGCAACAATGCAAGGTGAGATCTGCACTGAACTAAAATTGACTTACCTCTCGCTCATCATGGTGTTTTTGTATGTGGGGTATTGACGTTCTCGGAAACAAATACTAATCAGCAGATGCAGCGGGTAGAAAAATCTACTTCAAATTTGCCCGAACCAAACTGTCGCTTCGTGTAGCGTAAAGTGCACTGCCCACACGCTGAAAAATTCAAAACGAGAAAAATGGATCATTGATGTGGGTTGTACTTTAAAGGATGTCGTTTCCGAGAAATGTAACTCTGATTATTGACAAAAAGACTGCACAACATAGATTCTCAGGTTACAAAATTCTCTCATTACAAAGAAACCACAGGTATATCTTCAAAATTCCTCTTCTCTATTAGTAACAGCAACAAGAAAGCGTTATGTCAGGTTTGATCTGCATAATAAAGTATTTTAAATACCTTCTCCCATACTCACAGAAAACATCTCATTCTCTGAAAAACTAAGCTGCTCGCTGCTATGGCTGAAACAAGAATGCTGCAGCGCTGCACAATTGACTAGAAAGTCAACCGCAGATAAAACTAAACACAAAGATATTATTTACTACTCACGCAGTGAGCTCATTAATCTTTGTCCCACAGAGTAAAGGTGTATTATTTACAATAGCAGAAAACGTGGCGAAGTACAAATAGCCACAAAATATAAATAGCCTAACGAGTACAACGTAACGGCTGCAGGTTATAATAAGAATGACTAACAGGATGAAGCTACTAAAATTAGCACCACGGCCATTTAAGGACCTGGACTTGCTGCAGTATAATCTTGTGTATAAAAAAAATAAAAAAACTTAAAAACATAACTTTCTAACCCTTGACTTCCATTATATAGTTTCCGATAATCAAAGATTTACCAGTGTGTTATTAAGACAAGAATCTCTAAATACAGACATAAAATCAAATTTATAACTTTCATAACACCATAATTTATATCCCTCTCTACAGAACAGATCTTGATCATGGAACCCACTGGTCTTTCAATGCAGGTTAGAACCCAGTGGATGAACACACATTTACCACATCAATTACAGAAATACAAAAGTCTGTAACGAATACAAAATAATGATTCACTACGGTTGAAACACGTCTCAACCGCTGACACTAACCTGTCCAGTAATTCAGCAGCATAGAACGTGTAAATTGATGAGCCGAAACTTTGACCACCTGCTTAATAGCTTGTTTGTCAGTCTTAGGAACGAAATAACTGCTTCTGCGTATCAGAGATCCGATAGTCTGTTGGTAGGTTTGTGGAGGTACGCGGCGTTAGATGTCTACGCACAGGTCATGTAATACACGTAAAAAACGGGCTGCCGCCTTGCTACGCAGTGATGGCAGCCGATAGCCATCCATAAGGTTTCCATTACATTTGCACCAGGCTAATTTGGTCTCTCGAGACGTCGTCACTTCACTATAATGCTCCTCAAACCACTGTACCGTGGCTCTGGCTCCGAAATACGGACAATTATACAGCTGAAAGATGACATTGCCGTCGAGGAAGACTTGAAGCATTGAAGGGATGCAGGTGGTTCGCAGCTATCTGCGGATTATTACCACAGCGCATGAGAAGTTACCCCTTAACATAATACTGCAGCCACCAGCCTGCGTCTGTGGCGTGCTGCAGGTTTTGACAGCTGTCCAGATACTCGTCCAAACGCTAATAATAATAATAATAATAATAATAATAATAATAATAATAATAATAATAATAATAATCACATCACAAGCGGATGTACAATACTAGCAAATACAGAATACCCCAGAAGACATGACAATGTAGCAAAAATAATACATCAACAACTTGCCATAAAACATAAACTAATAAAACAACACGTTCCCACATACAAGTACACACCACAAAATGTACTGGAGAATGATGAATACAAATTATACTGGAACAGAACGATTATAACAGATAAAACAACACCACATAACAAACCTGACATCATACTCACCAATAAAAAGAAGAAATTAACATAACTAATTGAAATATCCATACCCAACACAACAAATATACAGAAGAAAACAGGAGAAAAAATTGAAAAATACATCCAACTGGCTGAGGAAGTCAAGGACATGTGGCATCAGGATAAAGTCGACATCCCAATTATACTATCAACTACAGGAGTCATACCTCACAATATTCACCAGTACATCAATGCAATACAGCTACATCCAAACATATATATACAACTACAAAAATCTGTAATTATTGATACATGCTCAATTACCCGAAAGTTCCTAAATGCAATATAACATACACCATACAGTTACAAGGAAGTCACGCTTGACCGAGGTCCGCGTCACGTTCCATTTTTAACCAGACTTAAGTCTGAAGAAAAAAAAAGTCAATAATAATAATAATAATAATAATAATAATAAACCCCGTGGAGGCCCGGGAAAAGAATAGGCCTCCGGTATGTTCTGCCAGTCGTAAAAGGCGACGAAAAGAACAAACCACTAATAGGGCTAACCCCCCTTTTAGTGTGATTACTTGGTTCAGGACAGAACTAAAGAAGCCTCGGACAAGCGCCGTCATGGTCGGGGACGACGCTTGAGCCTTATGCCCGCCCACAATGGTAACGACACTGCTAGCCAACTGGAAAATGATTTAAATCCAAATACAGGTGAATTGCAGGATATGCTTCCTGCAACCACCCTAGAAGGAAAACAGACAGAGGATGAGATGGTCAGATGAAGTTAACCGACACCTCATGTTCTGTTATTACCAAGCAACAAACCTAGGAACCAACACAACTGGATACAGATCACAAGTACACACAACATTTATTACCAGATACCCAGAATTAAAAATTTTAACAGAACAACGAATAGCTGATCAGATCTGTGTAATAATCAAAAATAACAGGATAGCCCAGTCAGAATTAGAACACGTCAAACAACAAGTACAACAAATACTGGAACAAAATAATGTGCAGTCAGAAGAAGAAGAAGAAGAAGAAGAAGAAGAAGAAGAAGAAGAAGAAGAAGAAGAAGAAGATACAGTAACGGACTCAAACATCCCAAAGCAAACAAAGAACAACACGCATCAATTACACAATCAGAGGAAAATGAAATCTTAAGACAGCCACCAAACCAAGTACAAATAGAACACAAAGTGACACACATGTTACATATAGAAGAAAAATTTCAGCTGACATATATAGAATACAAAGACACAAATACAGACATTAGACCATACTTGCATAGACCACCAAATAAACCACAAGTTGAAACAACAGTAACAACTATCAACACAATCATACACAACAAAATAAATGAAAATAAAACTATGAAAGAGTTACAACTACTGGTTTACGTAGGAGCACTCACTACACTAAATATACACACTAGGGAGAGATCAGAACCAACCAACACACAGAAGAAACCCACAAAACCAGCATGGCAACACAGGCTACAGATCAGAATAGAAAAACTGAAAAAAGATATCGGACAGCTAACACAATTTATAAGAAATGAAATATCAGACAAAAAACGAAAAAGGTTAGGTAAAATCTCACAACAAGAAGCTACAGAGCAATTAGATGAAAAGAAGCAGAAATTACAAGCATTGGCCAAACGACTTAGAAGATCCAAAAAAGTGAACATAGAAGGAAACAAAACCAAACATTCAACACAAACCAAAAGAAATTTTACCAGACAATAGATAACACACACATTAAAATAGACAATCCACCAAACATGAGACACGGAACACTTTTGGAGCAACATATGGTCAAACCCGGTACAACATAAGACATTCACGGTGAATACAAGCAGAAACAGACTCGTACAAGATGATACCACAAATGCCTGATGTGATAATCTTGAAACATGAAGTTACCCAAGCAATTAATTCTACTCACAATTGGAAAGCCCCTGGAAAAGATAAAATAGCAAATTTCTGGCTAAAGTAGTTCACCTCAACACATTCACATCTAACTAAATTATTTAAGTTACATTGCAGACCCATACACATTCCCTGATACACTTACATATGGAATAACTTATCTGAAACCTAAAGATCAAGCAGACATAGCAAACCCAGCTAAATATCGTCCCATAACATGCCTACCAACAATATACAAAATATTAACTCCAGTCATTACACGGAAATTGACACATACAACACAGAACAAAATTATAAATGAAGAACAAAAAGGCTGTTGCAAAGGAGCACGAGGATGTAAACAGCAACTGATAATAGATGCAGAGGTGACATATCAAGCTAAAACTAAAGAAAGGTCGCTACACTACGCATACATCGATTACCAAAAAGCTTTTGATAGTGTACCTTTACCTCTCGCGGGCAAGTGCTCCACCATCTGAGCTATCCAAGCACGACGCACCACCCGTTCTCACAGCTTCTATTCTGCCAGTACCTAGTCTCCTACCTTCCAAACTTAGCAGAAGCTCTTCTGCATACCTCGCAGAACTAAGACTCCTGGAAGAAAGGATATTGCGGAGACGTGGCTTAGCCACTGCGTTGGGGATGTTTCCAGAATGAGATTTTCACTCTGCAGCTGAGTGTGAGCTGATATGAAACTTCCTGGCAGAATAGAAGCTGTGAGGTCGGGTCGTAAGTCGTGCTTGGGTAGCTGAGTTTGTAGAGAACTTGCCCGTGAAAGGCAAAGGTCCCGAGTTGAGTCCCGGTCCGGCACACAGTTTTAATTTGCCGGGAAGTTTGATATCAGCGCACACTCCGCTGCAGAGTGAAAATCTCATTCTCGACACGTAGATATTGTTCAGACGGCGTGAAAAGCAGCGTTGAATAAAACACCGCCAATACTTAAGTTTGCAAGGTCCGCGTAAACTCTGGTACCAAAGTATGCCGTAACAGCTTATAACAATTTTCGGGTGGGGGGCGATTGCTTCATCTCTTTAGAAGAATGTCAAAATTCTGCCACAAGTTCTTTCATTTGTTTCGGTTCAAAATAAAACTTGCCGTAACAAATAACTGTCCTCAGCTCACAGTTCAGGCAACCCAGTACACACACAAGGCAGCCAGGAATGTACTTATGTCCAACCAGATTTATCACGCGATTTACAATCATTACTGTGCTAAAATAGAAGAGTTTCACATTCGGTCCTTTTTCAGTGGATATCTAATAAAGAAATTGCTCGTCAAATATTCCATAGATGAATATGAAACATGCCACGCGGAATTTTACAAAGGCCGAAAGTTCACACGCGGCTCTTTCCAACAAAACAATCCAAAAACTTCCACACTTCACAAAACTGTCCGTAAATGCAACTACTATTACGGCCACGCGAGAAACAAGTTATATCTTCATTTTACATATAATAAAGACGGAAGCGTCCAACATGACCTGCACGTCCGATAGCTGACTAGCGCCCGACTGATGCTGTTCCTTCCAGGGCCTATAACTACTTGCAATGCGCGGGAAATGCTTAACTGATTGGTTGTTCAAAATAACCAGCCAATCAAAACAATCATTAGAGTTCCTAGTCGCGCTAAAACTGTCTTAGGCCAATCAACATTAACAGATTAATTTACGTCACTTCATCGTGCAAATCTTAATAAAATGTTTAACAAAACCAAACGAAAAGAAAATTAATCTTAAAATGACTTTAGAAATTCATTACTCGGCAAATGGCTATTTTGGCTGCCCTCTTACAAACGCAAGTACCCTTGGACGTACGTCATCAGCAAGGTAGGGAAATTACAGCTTTCATTGCATCTGCTTGCTTCGTAGTTTCCCATGACAGTTACGTAATGTTTAACATCAGATAATATTGAATCTTTACGTATGTCCCACGTATACACTCTCACTCTTTTATTCACACAACAAAGCAATTAGTTATTAAATAAATATTAATCCTTCCTGAATTATATGTTACGTAATGAAAATAGTGAACGTTTTAATTATAAAAGATGTAAATAAATTGTTCTGTCATTTACTGGACTTCAGTAATTCCTAATTACACTAAAAGACAAACTGCTATGAATCCTGACTGACTTTAATCTTAAAAGTGTCGGTTTTTGGTGTCTTAGGTAAATGTCTCTAAATCTGAAAGGATCTCAGCTAGATGGCTGAGATTTTAACACAACCTTCCTTCTAATAAGAAAGGGCTAGATATTGACTTCTAACAAAATTGAATAATGTTTAATACAGTTTATTTAGATTCTTATGGGCTCGAATATTCCGTCGATCGAACTAAGGCCGGTATTACACTATCAAATTTCTTTGTCAAAAATCTTTGTCAAAGATATTTGATGGTGTAATAGGGAACTTTGTCAAATGTCGTCCAATATTTGATCAAATCTAGGGCCACGCTGTAGATTTGATCAAACAAGTCGCTTGTCTTCTGTTCATTGCAATGTGACATGTTGCCACATGGAGCGCTAGATCACTGCATTCTGTCGTCTGTAGTGTTTTTATAAACATTGCGGATAACTACAATTCGTGTGTGCCGACAACTACAAAATTAATGGAGGTGTATGAAGCTGATGAGGCGCTTTACAACGTGAGGCACGCTGAATACAAAAATAGATTACGAAGATTGGAGACCTAACCTAACCCTCTCCTGTAGCAAGGAATCTTAGTGTTACAGTGAGCCTGTCTTCTGCAGATGTAGCAGTTCTTAAGTGAACATTGTGCTTTGTGATATGACGATACACTTCATTGAGCACATACAGAAATGTATGCTCATCCATTCTTAATTGATGTACGACTTGACGTCATTCACTACAAGCTCACGGAAAAAGTTTTGTTGAATGCTTTTATCGTGTCGTCGTAAAACTCACGGCTTCACTCAGCTATGTTTCACTTCCCCCCCCCCCCCCCCGATTCTCTTCCGCATATGCACACAGTGCAATTGTGGTACATGCAACTGCTGCGGTTAAAAACAACTTGTTGTTGTCAGCCATCTTGAACTTTGACGAAAAATATGATGGCAGTGTAATAGCCATTCTAGCGCTACGTCAAAGATCTTTGTCAAACATATTTGACGGAATATTTGATCACATCTTTGATCAAATCAATTTGATAGTGTAATACCGGCCTAACACAAGTTGCGCTTCCCACGACTAGGCTAGCGACAGGTGCGAGTGAGTCACACTTTAGATACCAGCGGCTGTATATTGTCACCGCCATCGGCTCCAAAGCTAAGAATCCGTACTGCAAAGTAGTTCACTGCAATAAAATGCTATTGCGTATTGACTCGCGACGTTACAGTGTGTCTGCTGCATTTGCAGTGTTGATAGAGGATAAATAGTGAATAAAATACATGTAATACATCCAATACAGTAATAACTGCAAGATGAGTGAAAAGTGACTGCAGAAGGAAGGACCGTGATCATGCAAGTGCAAATTTTGAAACTACCCCAGAGTTTTCGCCAAAGGCTTTGATCCGTTACTTTCTATTAGAGGGTGGGGGCGAATAAATGGTCCTGAGAACAGAGTTCCAAGGTCCAACGAAACGCAGCTGAAAAGGAAATACAGTGCTAACCTGACAACAGCAGATGTTGAAAGTGGCAGCTATTAATCTCTTGGCACTTCTGGGCCCTGATCAGCAAGTTGTTGAAGGCGGATCGAAGCATGAGTGCTGGAATTTCTGCAGTCTCTTCCGCCATGTTCTGCTGCAGTTCTTTTTTGCGATACACATAGAGTCCCACAGAAAGTAATCGCGTACTGACAGATCAGGTGACCAGGGTGGCCAGCTAGGACCGCGATCTCTCCTAACAACTGTCAGGCGTGAAGATTGTGTAAATGTGCTCAGTTTCAGTCGGCTGTATGGACAGTTGGAAATAACTGTCTTTCCCTCCTCCGCTAGTTCCGTCACAAATGGTGTAAGAAATGTTGGCAGTGTAAGGCGCCGAAGTCAGTCACTCGTCCTGGCCACTGTTATTTGTCCCACCCTGAATTTAAGCTCACACTACGAATCAGAATGTCGTTCGTGATAGTGTTTACAGTACAGAGAAGTCCCTAGTTATTCTGATGTAAATACGTACAGGGATGCAAGCAGAGCTCAAAAATTTCTGATAAACCTCAAACGGAAAAAAATTCCAACGTTAAAGTACAGAGAGAGGTTCGGATTTGAAAGTTTCAAACGGTTGTGCACTTAGCGTGGTAACGTGTTACGTAATAAAAGATGAGAACCGTTCATTCCTTGCCACACAAGAATCAGCTGACCCCGACTGATGCGTTTCTCAGCTCAATAATTCCGTGTCGTATGTCCGAGTATAGTTCAAACGCTTGAGCGAGTGTCCTAACAAACTGCAGACTTCCAGAAGAGAGCGAGAGTTGCGAGGCGACTTCCGTAGAGGCACTACGCAGAGCGATATAAAACGAGGCAGTTACAAATTGCTCGAACAGTTATTAGACGAACAACGTTAAATCAACTATCAGAGTAAAATAGAGACGGAGATTGCATACATTTTAGTTTTAACAAAATAAAAAACAACGTACTGCACCTGTCACCTCCATTATCATTTTATTAAACATATGTTTCCAGAACCTACTACAAGCAGGAAAAGGAACAAAGTATTTTTTTATTTGGGTCAAAGATTGTGTTAATTTTGCTTCGTTACGCCTAAAGATGTTTATAAAAGCCTATCTGAAAGTCTTAGAAATCCCTTCAGTACGACAGTAATGGCAAATTTATCATAGTTACGTATGGTTTTACACTTTGCCTCATAACTGTATTGCCTTTTAATCGAAGCAGTTCGGAGTAGGAGAGGATTGAAAACTGGTTCTGTAATTATAATAAAATTACAAACAGCCGACCAGTTGCAATGGATAAAGCTCTTTACCTAGGTTTCAACAAATATAAATTTGTCTTCAGAAGGTAGCAATTTTACATTAGTAAGGACAAAAGTACCATCTCCTTACTAATGTCTTCTGAAGAAGACAAATTTATATATGTCGAAACCTAGGTAAAGAATTTCTTTATCCATTGCAGCTGGTCGGCTGTTTATAATTTTATTACGAGAAACCGTTGCTGTTGTGCAACTAAGTTTAAAATATTCTGTAATTATGTATGAGAACATTGAGCTCCATGGCTCTATATTCAGTTAACTGGAGAAATACAGCAGCCACCTACTTTCTGTATAGCTTATTTATGACAACATACATTTCGTGCTTTCGACCATCTTTAACACATCTTTAAGTCTGACGCTTTTATGGGCGTCACTTCGTACGCAGTAGCTTTCATTTTTCTCTAACTTCCAGCGCATATTGTTTTAGTATCACTTCTACACAGTTTCGCTAACGTACAAGTTACTGAATTAAAGGCAGCAGCGGCATTCAAAACGTCGTGAAAAAAGCTGAAAAAAAAAGTGACTGCTAAATTTCTTAATTATTTCTCTATTTGCCAGTAGTCCCATATCCTGTGTTCCTTAAATCTTTAAAAATCGAACTTCCGTATATAAAACAATTAAAAACGTTTGCACATTTCAATGTTCGTGACACATCTCCTGATCTATCACACAGTGATGTAATTGTGCACGTACATTCGGTGAGATGTGTGAACACTGTTGGCGAAATGATACGAATAAAGTTAGCACTGAAGTAATAAGTTAAAACGTCATGCCTGATCGGGCAGCTCTACTGCACGAACAGTGAAATGGTAGTAAGGGTAAACTTTTTTCCCTTTCATTTTGTAGGGGTGTGGAGGAGAGAGCTGCGAAAAGTTTCGAAATTGTGTAAAGTAAGTTAGAAACCGCTGAATTACGCTGCCTTATAGATACACAAATCTCAACTTCCATACAAGGTTATTATAAATGACTGGAGTGATTCCATAAATTCATCGTAACTACACTGACGTACTGTCGCAAAACTAAAGTCCCTTACAGAAAAATTTGCGTCGTATTGTTGCAACAGCACTTCAGATTCGTGCCACGAGATTGCAGCAGTGAGCAGATGGGCAAGCTGGCGACAGGCGAAAAGAAAGCGTACGTTGTGCTTGAAATACAAAATCTGTCTGCCGTAACAGTGCAACGACACTTCAGAACGAAGTTCGGCAAAGGTATACAACCAACTGCCAACTCCACTCGGCGATGATATGCGCAGTTCAAAGCTTCTGGATGCCTCTGTAAGGGGAAATCAACGGGTCGGCCTGCAGTGAGCGAAGAAACGGTTGAACGCGTGCGGCCAAGTTTCACGCGTAGCCCGCGGAAGTCGACGAATAAAGCAAGCAGGGAGCTAAACGTACCACAGCCGACGGTTTGGAAAATCTTACGGAAAAGGCTAAAGCAGAAGCCTTACCGTTTACAATTGCTACAAGCCCTGACACCCGATGACAAAGTCAAACGCTTTGAATTTTCGGCGCGGTTGCAACAGCTCATGGAAGAGGATGCGTTCAGTGCGAAACTTGTATTCAGTGATGAAGCAACATTTTTTTCTTAATGGTGAAGTGAACAGACACAATGTGCGAATCTGGGCGGTAGAGAATCCTCACGCATTCGTGTAGCAAATTCGCAATTCACCAAAAGTTAACGTGTTTTGTGCAATCTCACGGTTTAAAGTTTACGGCCCCTTTTTCTTCTGCGAAAAAAACGTTACAGGACACGTGTATCTGGACATGCTGGAAAATTGGCTCATGCCACAACTGGAGACCGACAGCGCCGACTTCATCTTTCAACAGGATGGTGCTCCACCGCACTTCCATCACGATGTTCGGCATTTCTTAAACAGGAGATTGGAAAACCGATGGATCGGTCGTGGTGGAGATCATGATCAGCAATTCGTGTCATGGCCTCCACGCTCTCCCGACTTAACCCTATGCGATTTCTTTCTGTGGGGTTATGTGAAAGATTCAGTGTTTAAACCTCCTCTACCAAGAAACGTGCCAGAACTGCGAGCTCGCATCAACGATGCTTTCGAACTCATTGATGGGGACATGCTGCGCCGAGTGTGGGAGGTACTTCATTATCGGCTTGATGTCTGCCGAATCACTAAAGGGGCACATATCGAACATTTGTGAATGCCTAAAAAAACTTTTTGAGTTTTTGTATGTGTGTGCAAAGCATTGTGAAAATATCTCAAATAATAAAGTTATTGTAGAGCTGTGAAATCGCTTCAATCATTCGTAATGACCCTATCTATCTCTCCCTCTCTCTCTCTTTCTCTCTTATATATATATATATATATATATATATATATATATATATATATATATATATATATATATTTTGTGTGTGTGTGTGTGTGTGAGAGAGAGAGAGAGAGAGAGAGAGAGAGAGAGAGAATGACGCAGTGAAGAGACATAATATGGGAATCCGGGGACGGATAATCTCCACGCTATATTGTACCATATTAGAGATTCAACAAAAGTTGTATTCTGTGCAGTCTGACGTGTAAAGTTTACGGACGTTTCTGCGAAAACACAGTTACAGGAGAAGTGTATCTGGACATGTTGGAAAATCTACTAAGGGGACGGTGTCCCCACCGCACTTCCATAATAACGTTCGTGAATTCTTAAACAGGAACTTGAGAAACCGATGGCTCGGTCGTAGTGGGGTTCACGGTCACAAATTCACATCACGGTCTTCACACGTCTGTGAAACATTAATTGTTTGTGCCTCCTTCACCAACAAACCTACCAGAACTGCGAGCTAGCGTCAACAGTACGTTTAAATTGATCGATACTTACATGTTGTGTCGTACATAAGTAGTAGTTCATTATCGATTTCATATCAGCAGAATCATTGTTTGTGGGGCACATACAGCGCACTTGTAATGCCAAAATTTTTTGTGTTTATGTATTTGTATGTGCAAAGCCCTGTGACACTACGTCAAATAATATGGCTTCAACAAATATGCGAAATCTTTTTTCATTTATAATTAGTTTGTGGTGTACTTGGTTCACTGTGTTAGACCTGTAACGTATGCTTGTATCTTTTAATGAGTAGACTGACAGCTTTCTAAATGGAGTAAAAAAGCTTGTGTGAGTATAAAATGACTATTTTTATTTTTGAAAAAATTGTTTGTAGTTTTATCTTTGATTCGATGTTTCATTGGTTTTGGATGACTGTATTTTGAAATAATTTACTGTGCATGTAGTACAGGATCCATGAGTACTTGCTCACTTAAGATACCTCGGCAATATCTTCGATGTCTTGACAGTATAATTTTAAATTAAAAAATATGGTTCAAATGGCTCTGAGCACTATGGGACTTAACATCTGAGGTCATCAGTCCCCTAGCCTTAGAACTGCTTAAACCTAACTAACCTAAGGACATCACACACATCTATGCCCGAGGCAGGATTCCAACCTGCGACCGTAGCGGTTCCAGACTGTAGCGCATAGAACCGCTCGGCCACCCCGGCCGGCCTTAAATTACAAATTACAAATCATCATTACAGTATCGGTCTTCGTACCTTTGGCCGTTGCTCGTTTGAGAGACAACTCTCTTCGATGTTGGCATTGTGGCAAAGTAATATTCTACCAGTTTCAATAACTCCGGAGAAAACGCTTGATTTTGGTTCCTCAGCAGGGATAGGAGGGATGCGTGAGCTTTAAGTGTCAGGCGAGGTTGGCGTCAGCCGAACGGTACATTCTGTTGCATTGTGTACATTGTATAGGCTCGTTCGCCCAACGAACAACACAACAAAGACGTAAGATGATCATTTATTGGTATATCTATATATCATGGTGTATCGTTATTCCTTATCATTTTTTCGTCGTGCTTTCGTCATTAACTAGGAATGGTCCTATTCCATCGCTGAAAAGGCTGACAGACCGCAATGTAGTCTGATTAAAATTACTTGATAGTTGACACTTCGTGTGTTCGAAGTGTCTTCCTCCAATCGGAGCGGGATTTTCTCTGCCCAGCGACTGGGTGTATTTGTTGTCCTCATTATTTCATCATCGTTTGTGAGTGTGACTAGATTGGATTGTGAAAAGAAAATGGTTTGTGTGAAAATAGGAAGTTTGTACGGGCGCTGATGACCGCGCTGTTGAGCGCCCGACAAACCAATAATAATCATCCAATCGGAGCGTTCAGCGTCACGCCCGAACTGTTTGCCGTTGCCTAACTGCCACGACAAACGGTCAGTTCACTTACAAATCTATCTTTGTGTGGATCCCGAATCCTGGGTGCCGCCATTTTTATTTCTGTTTCGAAGTCCATCACACACACACACACACACACACACACACACACACACACACACACACACACACACACAGTGGTAACGAAGCAATGCGCATTTCGTACACACCGCTAGCCGAAGTCTGGATTTTTTTTTTTTTTTTCGCACAACAAAAGGTTCGGCTTCACATATTCAAATACTATCGTCACAGACATCGGCTTACAGAAGCTAAACTTCATACGACACAGTAAGACACCGAACTTCTTTAAGGCAGATGATCGTTGCAACCGGCGCTATACATACGTAAGTATAACTCCACAGCCTGAAAGATCTCCGTAGCGCAGTGGGGAAGTTGCAGTGTGGGTTGCTTAGTGGCAGGGGTCGAATCTCGTCGGATGACTATTTTTAAAACTTTTATCAGAATCACTTATTTTCAGTTACTTGGTTTCAGTGTAATTATTTTTATTTTAATCCAATGTCGCATCATTTTATCATTGTATTGACTTCTTTATTAGCTGTTGTCTTTCTTCTATCACTCTTTTTTTCGTCTGGAGTCTGCCTGCGTCATCTAAACCTGTACATGAGTTCCAATCACAACTACAGGTCTATCGGTATCGTGTCACCTCGCGTAGCAACAGCGAGATGGTACAGTTCGCTTGTAGCCCTGAAACTTAATATTTTGTCTTGAGTTTGTTCGTAAAGATTAGCCCTAGTCGCCGTGAACAAAGCGATCGTGATTGTATTTCCACCGCAGATCAAGCGCCGCTTTCTCGGATGTACTGCACGTCACGAGGCAGTGGTTACCGTAAGGCACGAATTCAAATTCAGGACAACAAAATGCGTAGTCTCTCACAGCAGTCGACAAAGCATATCGCATTCTCGACATACCCACGGTGGCCACTTCAAACATTAATGGCATTTCTGAAGCGGCGGCTATAATCGAGCGGTAGCTGACAGCCGATGCGGCAACACTGTAGCTTCAAGTAACAGACGTCAGCGATCAAGTAATTTTAATCGGGCTACAGGCGTAATGAATTGTCCTAGCTTTGTGCTACACCGATCTGCCTCTTCACTACACTTCCCATTTGACAGGGCACGGAGAGGCGGGTAGTTAGTTCGGTCGCGCCCAGTTGGACCGCGTGTTTACTGCCGGGGGAGCTTGGCGGCAGCTCCGCGGCGCGGCGCCACGTCCGCCGCCAACAAAAGACGCTCGCTGTTGTGCGCTCTCGCATCTCACAATGAGAGCTGTAGCCAAGCAGCCAGCGAGCGCGGGTAGGGAAGCGGGCGGCGCCGCGGATCGCATCGCCGGCCATCTCTCATTTAAATGAAGGCGGGGCCAGGGCAGAGCGGAGAACGGCGTGCCGACTAGCGCAGAGTCTTCTGCCAAAGGCCCCGGACCTAAAAGTGGCTGGCAGGCCGTCTGACAGCGGGTGGGGGAGCCGCGGCAGCAGCAGCTCGGCGCCCAGATTATAGGGAGGCTCTGGTCTCTCTGCATTGCGTATGTGCGCGCCGCGCCTCGCCGTCGAGGCGCAGACACTGTGTGTGGCACGGCACAACACAAAAAAAATCATGGCCGGCAGCCCAGCCCAGTAAGGCACGGAGCTGCGTTGTATCGCCCGCCAGATCTGACGGCCCTATGTTAAGTGACCCCCCCCCCCTCCAGGCGCCATACTGCGGTACATATTAGCAGCTGGGCACGGGGCCACGCAGCAGCCGCAATACTAATCCCCCTCCCTACCCCCCACTCGTCGCATTTCGCCAGATTCCAACCACACTTCCCCTCCATTCCTACCCCCTCCCCAAACCCTATGCTTCATCTCCTCCTCCTCCCCATCCCCCCCCCCCACCCCACACTGGACTAGACTATGGCAGTCGCTGCCCGCAACGACGGCAGAGGCAAATTCTTGCAGAGATTTGTTTCGGGCCTTTTGTTTTATGTGCCCCAGTTCCGTCATTGCGTCCCAGCAACGCACCGTAATACACACACACACAAATATTCTGGCCAGACGAAGAAGGAAAAGAGCCGAAACAGCGTTCAGAGTAGCTCTCTACCTCCCTCACCCCCCCCCCACCCCGTCTTCATTATTCTCCTCAGGCGTCTCCCCTCCCTCTCCATCCACCCCCCCCCCCCCCAACACTACTGACGTCGGTAGAGTTGTGAAGCAATGCAGTCATGTTCAACAATGCCGCGGTTGACACCGTACCATTCATTTCTCACTCGTGAATGGCCTGCACCCCACTCAGTGTGTAAATAGTCTGGTCTAACAAGAGAAAACTACTTGATTACAGATGAAACTGATGGAATAATTAAGCTCATCCAAGTTACGACAAATAGATAATCTGATGTTGCATTCCTTGGAAACATACTGCAAAAATGCTATAAAATGTGGTGGCCCATTATTTTGGCACTGTGATAAGTCTTGAACGCAATTTTGATATACCGGGTGATTAAAGTCAGTATAAACTAGAAAACTGATTAAATCACGGAATGATGTAGATAGAGAGGTACAAATTGACACACAAGCTTGGAATGACATTGGATTTTTATTAGAACCAAACAATGCAAAAGTTCACAAAATATCCGACAGATGGCACTTCATCTGATCAGAATAGCAATAATTAGCATAACAAAGTAAGACAAAGCAAAGATGATGAGCTTTACAAGAAATGCTCAATATGTCCACCATCATTCCTCAACAATAGCTGTAGTCGAGGAATAATGTTGTGAACAGCACTGTAAAGCATGTCCGGAGTTACGATGAGGCATTGGCGTCGGATGTTGTCTTTAAGCATCCCTAGAGATGGCGGTCTATCACGATACACTTGCGACTTCAGGTAACACCAAACGACGCGCGCAAGAGATCTTTCACGCGTCCAGTAACAATTTTTTTTGGGGTTCTAATAAAAACCCCATGTCATTCCAAGCATGTGTCAATTTTTACCTCTTTCTCTACATTATTCCGTGGTTTATTAAGTTTTCAAATTTATACTGACTATTTGATCACCCGTTACTTTTACTAATCCTAAGTTGGATTACTAAAACTTAAGAAAGAATTGTGAGCAGGACTACAGTCTCGTTATTTTACATTGAAGTGAAATGATCGTATGACATTGATGGATGACGATCCCCACCTGGGGAAATTCAGTCGCCGCGTTGCAAGTCTTTGCAGTTTACGCCACATACGGCGACGTGGTGGTGGTGACGAAATAACAGAAAAGCCTGTCTCGCTGTCTACATACATTTATCCAGGGAGGAACCAGACTCCGTGTGATGGCTCATGACACCCCAAAAAATCGCGACATCCCGCGAATATGGCAACACTAAATAAAAACTTTGAGGTTCGCCGATGACATTGTAATTCTGTGAGAGACAGCAAAGGACTTGGAAGAGCAGTTGAACGGAATGGATGGTGTCTTGAAGGGAGGATATAAGATGAACATCAACAAAAACAAAACGAGAATAATGGAATGTAGTCGAATTAAGTCGGGTGATGTTGAGGGTATTAGATTAGGAAATGAGACACTTAAAGTAGTAAAAGAGTTTTGCTATTTGGGGAGCAAAAAACTGATGATGGTCGAAGTAGACAGGATATAAAATGTAGACTGGCAATGGCAAGGAAGGCGTTTCTGAAGAAGAGAACTTTGTTAACATCGAATAAAGATTTAAGTGTCAAGAAGTCGTTTTTGATAGTATTTGTATGGAGTGTATCCATGTATGGAAGTGAAACATGGACAATAAATAGTTTGGACAAGAAGAGAATAGAAGCTTTCGAAATATGGTGCTACGGAAGAATGCTGAAGATTAGATGGGT
This sequence comes from Schistocerca cancellata, assembly GCF_023864275.1. Classification (NCBI taxonomy): domain Eukaryota; kingdom Metazoa; phylum Arthropoda; class Insecta; order Orthoptera; family Acrididae; genus Schistocerca; species Schistocerca cancellata. The sequence continues at coordinate 133,770,527 of NC_064637.1, forward strand.
AGATCACATAACTAATGAGAAAGTATTGAATAAGATTGAGGAGAAGAGAAGTTTGTGGCACAACGTGACCAGAAGAAGGGATCGGTTGGTAGGACATGTTCTGAGGCATCAAGGGATCACCAATTTAGTATTGGAGAGCAGAGTGGAGGGTAAAAATCATAGGGGGAGACAAAGAGATGAATACACTAAGCAGATTCAGAAGGATGTAGGTTGCAGTAGGTACTGGGAGATGAAGAAGCTTGCACAGGATAGAGTAGCATGGAGAGCTGCATCAAACCAGTCTCAGGACTGAAGACCACAACAACAACAACTAGGGGATTTTCTCAGAGTTCACTCCACCGTGGCTAAAAATATTTGAGCTGTCGCAACATAAGCAGATGTGTTCCCCAAGCTACAACACACCTGCTACCGTTTCATCACCTGCGTGGAGCGGCGCTTCGCGAAGTCGCCATCCCGAAGCACAAAACGCGAAAGGCGCGCCAACACCCTATGAAATACCCTTTATAGGGCTGACAGGGTAAGAAGTTTAAACGTCTATAGACGGTGTTCCACAAAACTATACAACTAATCAATAACTTTTCGTATTGCACCGAAACGTAAACTTTACGCGGAAGTTGTCTCAAATTGCACTGACACCACCAAAGGAAGGTGTCTCATCAATTTTGCGCAACTATCGCACGATAAATGTTTTGTTCGACACTTATCAGAAAGCGACAACATCAAGCGACACATAAATTTAGTGATTGGTAGCAGGTCCAAAAGCAGAAAAACCGGATTCTACGTTATGTTTGGCGGGACATTTTATCCTAAAACCGGATACGTTTGTTAAACATAAAGTTAGTTCAAGATTTTTAGTCGTCCATAGTCAGTTTTTTGCTAGAGATCAATCGTAGTGCTGAAACGAAATTTTGTAAACAGCGTTAGTGTTTATAATTAAAATAGCTACTAAGTGCTCACTATTCTTGATAGGGTATTTAACTGTTTCCTAGAATTTGTCTTAATCAATTGATTACGTAATTTTATGCTCCTAACATGCATTTTTAATTTCCATATTCTTTCATATAAACGGAAATGAAATTCAAATAATGTGAAAGCCCGCTAAAACGCTACATAAGTCACATAACGCCACTATCTAGCTAGTTGCTACAAAGAACTTTTTTTTGGTGATATGTTACAATACAGCATCACCGGTCTATTTCTGTGTTGGTGAGGCAGTAAATTTATCCACAGGGCAGTGACTGCGTCACTGCAATTCACTTTGGAGGTGTGGCGGTGGGACTTGTAGTCCCGTACCACCCTCTGACGGTGACAGTACTACTACAAAGACCAATGTGTAGCTATAAATAATACATCCCACAAGCGAACCAACCGCGACAATCAGTTCTTGCTAACACTATTTTCCCTTTTTTGTGTAAAACTTTTAAGACTGACCCTTCCAGAATCGAACACGTGACCCCTTATTTGCAGTCGGATGCGCTACCCATTGAACAGTATCTCTGCTGAGTGTCTTTTGAAGAGGAAATCGGCACTAAGTTTTGCCAAGAATAATTTTATTATGCTTTGGATCATAGTTCATGACTGATAGTCGATAATCTAGTTACAATATACGGACACATTTGGAAAAGTTCTACAGTTCCTTAGTTCTGAGAGTTTAATGACGCTGCAGGGAAGGGGAAAAGAATGTCAGTTCTACAACAAAACCGCATTAACTTCCGTATGGCTTCCATATCAGCTTTCACAAAACTCCTTTGTACTGTTATTTGAAAGTTGTAATTGCGTTTTCCAACATTAAATATCTAAACATTTTGCAAATAAAACGCGTAAAAACCTCGTAACTTCGGCTAACACTTCTATTACAGGTAAACTGTCTTGTTCCTAATCTGTGACGTCACCGGAGCATCAGCCAATAAGTCTTTGGTCATCTGACCAGTTCTTGCTATTTAATGATTTTTAAGCTTCAATTACGTCAAAATAAGATATTTGAGAATATTGACCGTAAATGCCATTTAAATGTTCTAATCAATCAGAATAACAATCCGAACGTTATTTTTGACGTAGGAAAATAGCCTGTAGCACAGTCCTCGTTCTAAGATAATCTTACGTCAAAGTAGAAGCTCTTCATTTAAACAAAGCAAACGATTAACTGGTCTTGCGTGACGTTAAACGAGAATATATTGAATAACTTAGGTCATTTCCATGACATTTATTTGATAAAACAACCTGCAGTCAAGTCCTAATATTCCTCATTGTAACCCTCTCCATCATGAATGTTGTTTTTCATGAGTCCTTTCGCGGAACTCTTGACAGAATGACTTTAGGCACCAACATCATCATCTTTGTGTGTCGGTCTGCAATATGTTGCGTTCCTTTGTCCACTGGGAGAGTGTGACAGAGAGAATCAGCTCGACGTTGTCATTATGAGCATAGTGATAGACGGTAAATCATCGAGTAGAACAAAAACTGATACCTGGCGTTCCACAAGGTAGTGTATGAGGCCCTCTGACGTTCCTGATGTATACAATCACCTAGGTGATAATTTGAGCAGCCCCCTTAGATTGTTTGCAGATGACGCTGTAATTTACCGTCTAGTCATACCATCAGAGGATCAGTTCCAATTACAAAATGATCTTGAGAGAATTTCTGTATGGTGCGAAAAGTGGTAATACGCACTATAGAAAGAAAAGTGCGAGGTCATCCACATGGGTACTAAAAGAAATTCGATGAATTTTGGGTATACGATAACTCGCACAAATCTAAAGGCTGTCAGTTCGACTAAATACCTAGGAATTACAGTCACGAGCAACTTAAATTGGAAAGGCCACATAGATAATATTGTGGGGAAGGCGAAGCAAAGACTACGCTTTGTTGTCAGAACACTTAGAAGATGCGACAAACCCAATAAAGAGACAGCCTACATTACATTTGTCCGTCCTCTGCTGGAATATAGCCGCGCGGTAAGGGATCCTTACCAGGTAGGATTGACGGAAGACATCGAAAAAGTGCAAAGATGGGCAGCCTGTTTCGTGTTATCGCGCAATAGGGGTGTGTGTCACTGATATGATATGGGAGTTGGGGTGGCAGTCACTGAAACAAAGGCGGTTTTTTTTTACGGCGAGATTTATTTATGCAATTTCGATCACCAAATTTCTCTTCCGAATGCGAAAATATTTGACACCCGCCTACGTAGGGAGAAATGATCATCATAATAAGAGAAGTCGGAGCTCAAACGGAAAGATTTAGGTGTTCCTTTTTCCCACGTGCTATTCGAGAGTGGAATGGTAGACAAGTAGTATGAAAATGGTTCGATGAACCGTCTGCTAGGCACTTCAGTGTTAATTGCAGAGTAACGATGTAGATATAGGTGGCTGTTGCAAAGTAGTAACCTCCAAATTTCAGTAAGTCCGAAGAAAATTCTTAATTCTGCACTGATTTGAAATGAGCTGTTCATTACGCCTTACTCTCATTCCTCACACTAGTCTTAGTTGTGCGTTCTTTACTCCACCTTTGGCCGTAAATGACCGTAAAAAGCCGGATGCGTAGCAACTAACCCACGCTGCACTACACACGTTGACAAAGTAGCATTAGCAACATAATGCGACCAATTTAATGCAATGGATGAAATACAGATGGCCAAATTAACTCTTACGGACGAAGACGGCTTCTAATGGATCTGTGCTAAGCTATATTCCAGATTTTCGTCATGGCATCGGATTTGCCTGCAGACTAATAAGAGTATCCCTTTATCACTGACGTAAAGTTCTCCGTAACACGAAATATCCAGTAACGCCAAGACGTGAATAAAAGTAGAAAAATCGTTGACGAACTTCGTTCACCATGAATTATCCAACTTTATATATACCCACTTGGTTTATTAAGAGGTGCTGCAAAGCCTGTGAACTCTGTTAATGTACAACCTAGTAAGAGAACAAGTAATCAGTTATAGCATGACAGGAAAGCAAGCAAAAAATTTCAGTGTCTTCATTTGTTTCTAAACAAAGTGAGATTTTTTGCAGATATCTCCGGAAATAGAGTAGTCAAAACCAGTGTGAAAATCATGTCTGTCTGCAGGGACATTTGTACTGGAAAATAACTGATAAGAAAAAACTGATAAGAAAAAACTGCATACGTTGCGCCATTTTCGAGTTGATTAGCATTGCAGTTAGTTCATGAGGCCGTTGAGCACTGCCCAGCAGGCACGGTGTCGCCAAAAGAGAGCTTAATTCTGTTTGCTTAAACCGAACAAGAGAGCGATACAACAATTCAATATGGAGCGGTAGGAAGGATCGAACGCGAGCTAACGGCTGAACAGTCTCGTGCGCCGTTTAGTACGAGAACTGACATTAATTGTATCTGTACTGAATATTCGCGCCCATAGCTGCTTGGTTAATGTCATTGCTAATGAACTCGGAAACTGCGCAACGTAAATAAATTTTTTCCTTAACAATTATTTTTCGGCACAGTCTACACTGCTATATCATCTGAGCAGTATTTGACTGTTCATGACCACCCTGTATATCCTTTCCTCTTACATATATTTTCAAACAGAAACTGTATCGTAACAACGTACTCCTTTTTCTTCCTCACCATCGATTTTACAGAAGTCAGGAAATTTGTATTTATGGCTTATCGGCTTATAATCAGAATATTACTACGGAATCCGAATGTTTATGATCCTCCCCTACCCATTTGCAGATTAAAACCGTGCGAAATGCTGTCATTGGTCATTGGAACAACCAGTCGCCGGAGAGGTGTCTGTCATATTCCATATATCAGTTATCCCAAGCGATTTTCCTAATCATTTTAAGGGAGTTAAATTCCCAATCAGTTTAGTTTGCAATGGTTCTAAACAAGACTCAGCGTCAGAGGGGGAGGGATAAGATGACATAATGTTAAGGGAGGAGGACTTTTGGGGGGAGGGGGAGAGAGAGGGGGGGGAGGGAAAGGAGATGGGCAGAGCGAAAGTGTGGGACAAGTGTTTAAAATGCATAATAATTGCCATATTTAGCAGTTACGAAGGATTGCCGATTTCGCATCGATTCTTTGGCCACCCTGTATTAAAGTACGGGTGCAAGACGGTTTTGTATGCTGCGTTCATTGTCGATGAGCTACACATCCAGAGAATTCTTCCAGTGAACTTCGCTCGCATCTGCCTTTCTTGCGATCAGTTTTGTGGTAGTGGGTCATTCCAAATCAAATCAACTAACAGTCTGAACCTTGATATCTCAGATTTGGGTGAATTTCTCAGGTAATGTACCCACTAACACTAGTTTAAATTCGAAATTTCAAATTTTTCTGACCCTTGGTTTTTGAGTTTCAAGGGTTTAAAAATAAAAAACCTCTGTTTTTGATCGATCGATGATTGTTTTAAAATGCTGTAGCTCAAAAACTATACAGCCTAGAGAGCTCAAACTTGCACCGTTGTTTTCCTCTAAAAATTCCCTTCAATTTGATATGTAACGTGACTATTCTACCTAAATCTGAAAATTTTAAACTATTCCAAAAAAACATTTTTGAAATTTACAAACTACGTACCCTCGGATTTTTAATAGAAATTGTGTGTGTTGTCCAGTCTGACTACACCCATGTTAAATTTCATGATGGGGTCTCAATGAGTTCTTGTATAAAATATTTTATTACCGCAAAACACACTAGTAAGGTGAAAAGTAGACTATTTCTAGGCTATGAATACTAAGATAGGCCTATGTAATTCTAACAAACTTAAATTATGATGTTAGTCTTTTTATGCAACATTACCCTCTTATTGTTTGTTAATTCATTAAATATTTTAATGCGAGAATAAAATATATAAAAAATTAATAACTTAATCTTACGATTTTGACATTCACTTTTTATTTTTTTAAAAAAAACGTGAGATTTTCATATAGGGTCAAGGCTCTAGTTTTGGCCACTACCCCACTTACGGCCACCTTGATGTAACGGGTGCAATTTTAAGCAATTTTAAAAGTACTCATGACTTTATGGATGAGTTTTTGGACACTCTGATGAAGGTAAAAAATCATTCCATTCAATTATAACTAGTCAGCAGAAAGAATACTACTGCGAAATCAAGGACAATTTAACTGAAGGCCATGTATTAGTCAACTATGATTTTGCAGAAAACTACTCTTTCGTAGTAAAAGATGAAATAAAATCATTCCACTGAACTACCGCCCAAGCTACACTTCATCCTTTCATCGTATATTATAAATGGGAGGGAAAACTAAAACATCTGCAGTATGTCTTCATATCAAATTGCCTGAAACATAATACAGTCGCTTTCTATGTATTCCAGAATAAATCTGCTAGAAATCATAAAGCAAACCTTGCCTTTTGCACTTAAAAAAATTACTTTCCTGATGACAGTGCTGCATAATATAAAAATAATAAAGTTCCTTAATTTGTGTTTGCATAAAACTGATTTTGAAGTTGAGGCAGAGTGGGAGTTCTTTGCAACATCCCATGGCAAGAGTGCATGCGATGGCCTTGGAGGAACTGTTAAGCAGCTAGCTGCTGAAGCCTGCTTACAAAGGCCATATGACCAAATCTTAACACCCAAATCACTTTATGTATTTGCCATGGAAAACATAAACATTGACTTTTAATATTGCACAACAGAGGACTATGAACTGACCAACGAATACTTACTTCCTCGGTTTAGTGAATCAAAAGCGATTGTGGGAACACAAAAGTTTCACTCATATAAACCCTGCACAGAAAATCAAATTACTGTCAAGCCTTATCATTTTAGTTTGGATGAGTCTATTGAATATGTGACAACACTGAACCAAATAACACGGTCACATATGGAAAATATTGCTGCTAGTTTTGTGACAGTAGCATATGATGACTCTAGATGGCTAGGATGCATCGAAGAAAAATACAATAACATGTACCAAATTTTTTTACACCCAAAGGTTCCAGCCCATTCTTTTACTATCCACAAACAAGAGATACATTAGGTGTCCCAGGAAATAACCTTTTACAAACAGCGAATCCAACAACAGCTACGGGAAGAACCTACACTTTCAGTGCTAAAGAAATGAAGTTGTCTTCTCTTGCTTTAGAAAAATATCTTAAAAGATCATAAAAGAAGCACGTTTAAATTATGTTACACCTACAGTCACTAAACACTAAGTTGTATAAATACCATGTGTGTTAAATTTGTAAATACCAATTAGTATTATAAATACAGTTACATCGATGCAAATATCAGCAAGTTAATCTTTTTCCCAAGTGAAATTACTTATATGCCAATTTCTAATATAAGGAACTTGTTGTAAATAATTACAAATAACACTGGAAAACCAAGAAAAGATAATCTCTGCCATTTACAACGAAGGATGAAGGTGAGTGGCTTTATTCAAAATTTTAACTTGTATCACGTATATTACCAATTAAAATGTGTTCACTTCCTTCTGATGCATAGTTAAAAGAATCATGAACATTAAATTAAAACAACACTACATCATTTAATGAATTAACCAATAAGAGGGAATTGTTGCATAAAAAGGCTAACATAATAATTTAAGTTTGTTAGAATTACATAGGCCTACCTTGGTATTCATAGCCTAGAAATAGTCTCCTTTCACCTCACTAGTGTGTTTTGCGGTAGTAAAATATCATTTTATACAACAACCCATTGAGATCCCATCTTGAAATTTTGCATGCATGTAGTCAGACTGGACAACACACATAATTTTTATAAAAAAATCCAAGGGTACGTATTTTGGAAATTTCAAAAAAAGTTTTTTTGGAATAGTTTAAAATTTTCAGATTTAGGTAGCATAGTCATGTTACGTATCACATTGAAGGGAATTTTTAGAGGAAAACAATGGTGCAAGTTTGAGCTCTCTAGGTTGTATAGTTTTTGAGCTAAGGCATTTTAAAACAATCAACGATTGATCAAAAACAAAGGTTTTTTATTTTTAAACCCTTGAAGCTCAAAAACCAAAGGTCAGAAATTTGAAATTTGAAATTTAAACTAGTGTTAGTGGGTACATCATCTGAAAAAATTCATCCAAATCTGAGATGTCATGGTTCAAATCATGTAGTAAAATTCGTTGATTTGACATGGAATGACCCTAGTACCACTTTAAATCGGTTCGTACGCATACTGGCACTCCCTCATAACAATCGAAGTGATCAGTTCTCTATAGAGATGGTCCTGCAATATTGCAGTCTCATTTCCACCTACTTGTCTAAACAACACGTTATGTTTATGTTGAGGGCCAACTGCCAATCTCTGCACCGACCATCGATCTTCTGCAGTTCTTCCTGTATTTCACTAAAATTTTCTAGCGTTGCAACTTCTCCGTGCACAATAGCATCATACTTCAAAAGACTCATTGAGGTTACAGCAGTATAGACTAGGTCACTTACTTAGACGATATTATGTCCACTGTAACGTCATTTCCTTAACGAATTTTTTAAATCGTCTGAACTAGCGGGAGTCTGCCCTTTGTGAGTGGAGAATCCAATACAATCTCCATCAGGCTCCACTAAGCCCAGTATAAGTCGACGGAAAGCGAAACCCTATTACAAAAAGGAAAACGGCGTATAATTAAAAGGACGCCATATTATAATGATTAGGTCGTGGCTGGACAGAACTTCTATTTCCAACTAGTTTCGATCGCACAGATAAACAGATATCATAAAATATCGACGCAGCTCATTTGACGTAATTTCTTTTGATTTCACAGTGGGTAGTTAGCGGAACATTACAGTATAAAAAACGCCTATTTTCCAGTTCTTTCACAAATTTGCGAACTAGTTTCGTGTTATTAGCCCAGAATCTAGCAGTACCGGAATGTGTGTGCATAGTAGTACAAACATAAACACCGAAGAACATACAGTTATCAAAGAAATTAATTTTTAATACTAAGAACACAGAATTTATAATTTAATTTGAGTAATCATACGCAATCAAGTACATTCAGTTAGTCGCTGTTTGATGAGTTTTATGTACCCGAATATAGATTCTACAGCACGAGGGAGTTGCTACACGTAAAAGCACTGTTTATGGTTAACGCATCAGATTTATTATGTTACCGTAAAGAATTCATAATTCTTAAACGAATGATTATAAGTATTTATGTATTAGAAGAGATAATAGTACTCGGAAGTAAACATAATTATCTACAGGGTTAACAAAATGCGGTCAAGCTAAATTGTCTACTTCACAACGTTTCCAGCCAACTGGAGTTTTTCAGTGTGATAAACTTACTTAAAGCTTATCGTATTGCGCGAATTACTTACCACAGACTCGTATTCGTATTCGTATTTGATAGAAAATCTCATCCGAAACAAATGTGGGAATGGATATAGAAAAGTAAACGTTTCACTAGGTGATAATACACCAATTTCCATAGCAAAAATTACTGACGCAAACTTTTCATTAATGTGATTGAGTCCAGCGACAATTGCGCTCTTTTGTTCCATAGTTGTAAACACGGTATCAGAGATCAATCTAAATCAGGTCAGTGATATAATTTGCTACCTACACCGGCTGTCTTTCATTTTGCTTTTCTGAAACTTTGATTTCCTCAGCTTCGGCGTATGCAGTTAATTTGTAGTATAAATCATTTAAACACACTTTATTGATCTATGCTTCTTAGTTAATCCCTTTTAATAATTACCTTTTTCTTTCAAATTAGTCTTAATGTTATGAAATTAAACTTCACTGTAATTGACACTGGCTAGGGAATATTTAATATCAATGCGCTTCACTTGCTAGCACTTTCTGAAGTTACTATTTTCGTGACATCTAAAGTCTTGACTTCGTAAAATAGGTCGTTCAAGGATTTTTATTTTAAATCGAAAGTCTTCAATCAGTTTTCCTTTTATCACCGTGGTTTTACTTTATCTTTATTTCAAAATTCAGTATAGCCAGTTCCTCTGCGTCAGCAAAAAATATAGGTTCTTGCTCGCGTACAGCAATCAACAAAAAGAACAAAAAACGCAGTTGCCCCCACAACATCAGCCAATGAAATTAAAAAATGAGATCAAACTTAAAACCGCCGGTGTTGGCATCAGGCGTCGCACTAAATCCCTAATTGAAATGGTCACGCCGCACAATTAATATCAAGCAATAGCTTTGCTGTACATTTGCCATTTTTGTAATAGTTCATTTAATATTCATGGTCTTTCGTCATCGAAGTCAGGACATAAGTTCACTAAAGTACAAGTAAATCGTCTCTGTAGCAACAAGATGTTCAGTCTCTCAAATGCCGGGGACTGTCATGATTTAAACGCTCGTACGTCACTTCGATCAAAACCCAAATCCACCAATCCACCAATCCATAATCAATAATCAACCACAACTCTGTCCTGTAAAACTGTGCTACACGGTAAAACAGCCATGACTGCTACCTCTGTGTGGTTACAGAACAAGTGGGTTTCTAACACGAAAGTGTACGGATCCCAGTCTGCCGCCATCAATCATAACTCGCCATAATCAGGTCTCCATCTTTAAAGCCCATTATACTTCACTACCAATAAATAAAAGCAAGCTAGGCAAACTCTAACTAGCAAACAGAGATCTCCCTGGATGATATAAACTGTTGGGCGAACCCTAACTTGTCAACCACTTCCGTCGACCAGATGCTCCCAAGATTTATATCGGCAGGACTCTCGAACTCATACAGTCATTAGTCTCTTATACGGGTTAGTGCGTAAGATCGTAGCTTTTTTTGCATAAATTTAATACACACAAGATACACATAAGACTAGTCATAAATACTATATACCCCTTGACCATTTACAAGAGTCTTCCAACGATGGGGTATTTAGATTCCACGACTCTAGAAATCACGTGGTTTTGAGGCGAAGAACTCGTAAAGCCATGTTCGGAGCGCGTTTTTATCGGGAAAGGAAATTCCTTGACGGTTGTTACATAGAGAGCGGAAAAGGTGAAAATCGAAGGCCGCAAGATGTCCTGTATGGGACAATATTTGTGTGTAAAGCGTCATCTTTACGCGAAAATTAACGTAAAGTAAGAATCCAATAACACTAGTATTGGCCGTTTTTGCCGAGCGGTTCTAGACGCTTCACTCAGGAACCGCGCTGCTTGGTACGGTCGCAGGTTCAGATCCTGCCTCGGGCATGGATGTGTGTGATGTCCTTCGGTTAGTTAGGTTTAAGTAGTTCTAAGTTCTAGGGGACTGATGACCTCATATGTTAAGTCCCATAGTGCTCCGAGCCATTTGAACCATTTTTTTGCCTGGACTCTACAGGACCGTTTGCATGTATAGGACGCTGCCGGTATCTTAACAACGTGCAGCATATCGACAACCGTCAAAGATGTTAAGGTGTAATGAAGTACAGGGTGTACATAAACTCCGGTAACACTTTAAATTATTTATTGCACAAAACTAAACATTGTACTGATGTCAAACATATTGCATTTTGAAGAGAAACGCTGAGTTTTTACGAACATTCGATATGCGGCCCGTGAGGTACCCGGCAGACGTCAATACGGTAATAGAATTCTTGCCATGCTCGTCCCAGCATGGCATCGTCGGCTGTATGGCAGTCGCTTCCCGTATTCTCTCCCGGAGCTCTGCTACACCACGCGGTAGAGGCGGTGTACACACCAGATCTTTAATGTGTCCCCACAGAAAAGTCACAAGGAGTGAGATCTGGTGATCGGGGAGGCCATTTCATGAAACAGCACACAGAAAGCTGGCTCCCCACCTGAACTCACCATGTTGCGACTAGCGCTGAGTATCGGCAAATTACCAAACTAAGCTGTGGTGGTATACATAAAAAAAACAGCGTTTCTCTTCAAAATGACATATGTATGATATCTGTACAATGTTTGGTTCTTGCGCAGTAAATAATTGAAAGTGTTCCCGGACTTAATGTACACCCTGTATTTCTAACATGTTGCTCTGTGTGTTGGTTGTAAGTTAACTGGCAAGCAAAAACAATTGAAAAAGACCATTTAGCTGTTTCGTAAAGCTATTCGTTAGTCGATCAAGTAAGCACAGAACAGCATTTTAGTAATAACGGATACGAAAAATAATTGCCACAAAACATTGAAGGTTACCTGGTGACAGATGTAGCATAAATACTGCTAGTAATAGAAACTTAATTGCTAATCCGTAGCTGTCTGTAGTAATAGTCGTAAGAAATCCTGGTTATATCTTCGGTATTCAAAAACCTTAATACGCGCTTTGTTTGTTGGAAAATGGACGTTGTCGACGGCAATAGTTGTGCACGGTGTATATAAAACAGTATGAGACCCGGTATACGGACAGTGCAACCAAATGGTAACGCATTTGATACCAATACTTCAGTATGACCGAGCGAGGTGGCGCAGTGGTTACACTGGACTCGCATTCGGGAGGACGACGGTTCAATCCCGCGTCCGGCCATCCTGATTTAGGTTTTCCGTGATTTCCCTGAATCGCTCCAGGCAAATGCCGGGATGGTTGCTTTGAAAGGGCACGGCCGACTTCCTTCCCCAATCCGATGGCACCGATGACCTCACTGTTCGGTCTCTTCCCCCAAACAACCCAACCCCAACTTCAGTATGTGGCAAGGCATCGACGATTCAGGTTGCTGATGGTGGAACTCGGTATAAAGGCAGTCAGCTCTGTGCGGTGTTAGTGTGCGCCTTTACTGCAGACAGGCAACAGACTCCATTAGTGACAGTGCGTGCTGTGTACCTAAGTCACGATTGTGACAATGCCAGGCGGAAAACAATGGTCATGCACTGTAAAAGCAAAAAACTGTGCGTACAAAGAAATGGGACAACCTAATCGTCAAACCATCACGAAGTTGAGCCGTTCACGTACAGTGATTGATAGCCTCGTTAGATTGCGCGCACCATATAGACAGAACGAAAAATCTGAGCAAATTTCGGAATTATGACGCATCGAAAGTTACTTTTGCGCAAAGCAAGGTCCACAAGCCGTTGTTCTCAGCTTGTTGCCGATTTAGAGTCGCCGGTAACTGTCAGACGTGTACGACAAATTCTGTCGTATGAAAAACCACTTGCCGCGCGGAGTGGCCACGCGGTTTGAGGCGCCATGTGACGGATTGCGAGGCCCCTCCTCCTAGACGCTAGAGTTGTCCCTCGGGCATGCGTGAGTGTCCTGTTTCTAGCATAAGTTAAAGTAGTGTGAAAGTCTAGGAACCGATGGCCTCGGCAGTTAGGCCCATTACGAATTCACACACATTTGAACATTAGAAATGTCTCTTGCATTCAAGAAACGATTGCAAGAACTTGCTCTAACACCCAAGTAATAACAGGATAGATTGGAGCTTGCTGATACACTGTCATGGAGTTCAGAATGGGATACAGTGATCTTCAGTGACGAGAAGTACTTCAATGTACACTGAACGGATGGATTCCAGTATGATTCAGATGATCTGAGAACAGAGCAGAAGTAGGACTCGACAGAAATTTTGGTGGGAGAATTTGATTTGGGCAGCGTTCTGCGCTAAAGACAAGTCTCACATTTCTTGGATGAACGCTAGAATGTACTCTGATTTTATGTAGTGCAGATGCACACATACCGTCCCAGTATCAGTATAAAGATGGCCGCCCCACTTGCGACTTGCACCAGGGAAGAACAGCGTTCTGTTTTTCGGTTTTTGTGTAGTGAAGGTGTGAAACCTATTGAAATTCATCGACGAATGAAGGTTCAGTACGGTGATGCATGTTTGTCACAGCAGTAAGTCTGCGAATGGACTAGGAAGTTAGCAAATGGTGTGACTTCAGAGGAAGATGCTCCTCGTCCAGGTCAGGCACGAGGAGTTGTGACTCCACAGGATATTGCAGCAGTTGAAGCCATAGTGAAGGAAAAGCGCCGAGTGACACTGAATGACATTGCAGCATGTTTACAGATTAGTCATGGGTCAGCACACCACATTGTGCACGATGTGCTCCAGTTTCACAAAGTGTCTGCGAGATGGTTGCCACGGCAGCTGACTCCTGAAATGAGAGAACGAGGTGTTGGATGCTTGTGAAGCACTTCTTCGGCGCTTTGAACGAGAAGGTGATGGCTTCCTTGAAAGAATCGTTACTGGGGACAAAACGTGGATTCACTTCCACCAACCGGAAACGAAGAGACCGAGCAAGGAATGGCGCCATCCCTCATCACCAAAGAAGTTTCGAACAGAACCATCAGCAGGAAAGGTTATGCTGACTCTCTTTTGGGACGAAAAAAGCGTCATTTTTGAACATTACATGCCTAGAGGGACCACTGTCACCAGTGCATCATACACAGATCTCCCAAAAAATCATATGCGGCCTGCAATCAAATCAAACTGACGTGGATTGCTGTCGGCAGGTATCCTTTTGCAACATGACAATGCAATGCCCCACACTGCCTGTACAACAGTTGCAACACTCACAGACCTGCATTTTGAGTGTCTTCCTCATCCACCATACTCACCAGACCTTGCCCCGAGTGATTTCCATATGTTTGGACAGAGACGCAATGGGAGGAAAGAAGTTCCGTTCTGATGAAGAGGTACGCCACGCGGTGCAGGAGTGGTTGCGCGGACTACCAAAAAGAATTTTTTTTCTAAAGGAATTTATGCACTTCGTAAGCCCTGGAGGACTTGCATTGAACGTGGGGGAGATTATGTTGAAAAGTGATATAGCTTTGTACCACTTTTGCACAATAAATAATATTTAAAAAATATTTAAGGTTTTCTTTTGACTCACCCTCGTACATATACAATGAGAAGTTAAAGACATAACTGATTACAATACGGGACATAAGGGTTGAAAGTCTATTGTTCAACGAGATGATGTATCTGTCGATGCTTCTGCTAAAACCAAGAACTGGTTTGAAGATCGATACCGATGTCTTGCCCTGGTCTGCGCGTGGCCCGGATCTGAACTCGGAAAATATTTTGAGAACAATTGCGGGGCATGTTTAAAGGAATGGGAATCAATTTTAAGCCGTATGCCAGCTGAAAAGAGCGAACATTTACAAAATCCGTACTGAAGAGGTGGTTTGAGGTAATTAGGAAGAACTGAGCTGGGACAAAGTACTAAAACTGCAACAACGCAAGAAGACAGTGAGTGTCTTTGTAGGAAATTCCATCCAGGAAATGCAACCACCTTACTTTGTTGGTCGTCTTTCGAAAGAAACTATCTAATTGCCTCATGACTATGTCAAACATGTAATTCATGTCAAACATGTATCTACTACTTCAATAATAAATACATGTATGCTTCAGACATTCTACTATTTCATTCGTAGGAGCCGTGCCTTCATACTGATTTCCACTACTGTGCATAGTCGTCAATTAACCGTGAGATGATATTACAGACGAGTAAGTATAATTGCTGGCAAGGAAAAAGTGTGGCAAGGGGGGAGGGCGGCGGCGGTGTCGTATAAATTGTCAAAGCAACGAACTGTATCGTATCGCGAAACAAGACATGCGTCGGAAAGACTGGAAGGGGTCACCTTGGCTGAGTCCAGATACCAACAGCGCAGAGATTCCGGGCAAGATTAATAGTCGTACGCGAGCGGGTCAAGGCCTGAGCTGCACACCAGCTCAATAAGTGCTTCAGAAACGATTCATCATTCGTGCTCCAGTCGGGGTGAGGGGCTGTGGGGGAAACAGCGGCTTTCTACTGTCGAACATGGAACAGCACCGTACCCTCGGTGCAACACGCAGCGGCCATCACGTAAACCAAAACACTGATGGACTTAGAAACAGCACGCCAGTGCATAAAGGTGCGTTTACACGAATTATATTTTCGTGTAGTATGTTGTCACAATTGACTAGCCGTAAACATTGCTGTCCCATTGCCGATTGTTAACGAAGGTGCGAGCATACAGAATAGGTTCCCAGATACGCAATTGGCTCAGTCTTCTTAAGTAACAAAACCCTCTACGTGGTCGTGGAGGGCAAGTGCTATAACCAGAGACAGAGATATTGTTAGGAGTGACACAGGGAAGTGTAATAGGGCCGCTATCATCCACTATACAGGGTGTTACAAAAAGGTACGACTAAACTTTCAGGAAACATTCCTCACACACAAATAAAGAAAAGATTTTATATGGACATGTGTCCGGAAACGCTTAATTTCCATGTTAGAGCTCATTTTAGTTTCGTCAGTATGTACTGTACTTCCTCGATTCACCGCCAGTTGGCCCAATTGAAGGAAGGTAATGTTGGCTTCGGTGCTTGTGTTAACATGCGATTCATTGCTCTACAGTACTAGCATCAAGCACATCAGTACGTAGCATCAACAGGTTAGTGTTCATCACGAACGTGGTTTTGCAGTCAGTGCAATGTTTACAAATGCGGAGTTGGCAGATGCTCGTTTGATGTATGGATTAGCAGGGGGCAATAGCCGTGGAGCGGTACGTTTGTATCGGGACAGATTTCCAGAACGAAGGTGTCCCGACAGGAAGACGTTCGAAGCAATTTATCGGCGTCTTAGGGAGCACGGAACATTCCAGCCTATGACTAGAGACTGCGGAAGACCTAGAACGACGAGGACACCTGCAATGGACGAGGCAATTCTTCGTGCAGTTGACGATAACCCTAATGTCAGCGTCAGAGAAGTTGCTGCTGTACAAGGTAACGTTGACCACGTCACTGTATGGAGAGTGCTACGGGAGAACCAGTTGTTTCCGTACCATGTACAGCGTGTGCAGGCACTATCAGCAGCTGATTGGCCTCCACGGGTACACTTCTGCGAATGGTTCATCCAACAATGTGTCAATCCTCATTTCAGTGCAAATGTTCTCTTCAAAGATGAGGCTTCATTCCAACGTGATCAAATTGTAAATTTTCACAACCAACATGTATGGGCTGACAAGAATCCGCACGCAATTGTGCAATCACGTCATCAACACAGATTTTC
The DNA here is from genome assembly GCF_023864275.1 of Schistocerca cancellata. Taxonomy (NCBI): domain Eukaryota; kingdom Metazoa; phylum Arthropoda; class Insecta; order Orthoptera; family Acrididae; genus Schistocerca; species Schistocerca cancellata. Next base: position 133,787,367 of record NC_064637.1, read on the forward strand.
TGTGAACGTTTGGGCAGGCATTGTTGGTGATGTCTTGATTGAGCCCCATGTTCTTCCACCTACGCTCAATGGAGCACGTTATTATGATTTCATACGGGATACTCTACCTGTGCTGCTAGAACATGTGCCTTTACAAGTACGACACAACACGTGGTTCATGCACGATGGAGCTCCTGCACATTTCAGTCGAAGTGTTCGTACGCTTCTCAACAACAGATTCGGTGACCGACGGATTGGTAGAGGCGGACCAATTCCATGGCCTCCAAGCTCTCCTGACCTCAACCCTCTTGAATTTCATTTATGGGGAAATTGAAAGCTCTTGTCTACGCCACCCCGGTACCAAATGTAGAGACTCTTCGTGCTCGTATTGTGGACGGCTGTGATACAATACGCCATTCTCCAGGGCTGCATCAGCGCATCAGGGATTCCATGCGACGGAGGGTGGATGCATGTATCCTCACTAACGGAGGACATTCTGAACATTTCCTGTAACAAAGTGTTTGAGGTCACGCTGGTACGTTCTGTTGCTGTTTGGTTCCATTCCACGATTAATGTGATTTGACGAGAAGTGATAAAATGAGCTCTAACATGGAAAGTAAGCATTTCCGGACACATGTCCACATAACACCTTTTCTTTCTTCGTGTGTGAGGAATGTTTCCTGAAAGTTTGGCCGTACCTTTTTGTAACACCCTGTATACATAAATTATCGGACGGACAGGGTGAGCAGTAGTCTGCGACTGTTTGCTGATTATGCTGCGGTCTAGGGGAAGTTGTCACTGAGTCACTGTAGGAGAATAAACGATTTACATAAATTTTTCTGATTTGTGGGATGAACGGCACCTTGCTCTAAATGTAGAAAAAAAGTTAATGCAGATGAATGGGAGAAACGATCTCGTAATGTTAGACTACAGCATTAGTAGTGTGCTACTCGAGCCACTCATGTCCATAAAATATTGTATTTTGTAGGGACCACATTGTTCTCATGTGGGAGCGATCTAGACGTTTGTAAAACAATAAACTGGTAGCCAAGATCGCAGGAATTCTTTTTATTCCATGGTTACCGGTTTCGGCGAAACTAAAGCCGCCATCATCGGTCCAGGGAGGACAGAAAACACTATAAAAGTGGGCTTGGGTTCAACTTATGTAACATGTAGACATACAAATTTAGTTACATACCTTACGACACTTACAGGTTACAACATCAAGGTAAACAACGGTGATATTAATAGTTGCCTATAACACGCAGGCCTTACAAAATTGTCGTAAGTAGCACATAGGCGTCCAAGAGAGACGACATGATAAATGTTAAGTGTCTCCATCACATACAAGTGCAAGCTAGGTGCTAGCGCAACTCCGGCTCTGTTCTTACACTACAGGCCGCGTCGCCAGATGGCGCTAGCAGAAGAGGCGCCAGTGAACGTCACAGCTCGCGTCATAACAGGCTCTGCGTGTGTGGTAACACTATGTCATTAGGGCTTGTATATAATTCTAGAGATTACTGTATCACATAAACATGTACAAAACTTATGAAAGCTGCAGATCTACACAACTGCACATCTGCCTGGTCACATATACGACGTATCGAAAAGCAAATGCAAATTTCATGAGAACTGCGGAATTACAAAAATATACATCTGTCTGGTCCCATACGTAATAAGATACGACCATACATAGATATTTTATGGGATCTGCTGAGTTGTACACAGCACATCATTCTGGTAGTATATAAAATCTACCGAGACGATATACAAATTTTAAGAACGTTATAGGGTTACACCGTGCGTTCACGTGTGGTCATACATAAAAATACCAATAAAATACCCCTTGCGTATGAGCGAAGATTTTTCTAGTCATATCAAATGCACATCTGCTTGGTTACATATAAAACATACCGAAAAGAAATGCAAATTTTCTGGGACTGCCCACTTACACAAGTGCACATCTGTCTGGTCATATACAGGGTGTTACAAAAAGGTACGGCCAAACTTTCAGGAAACATTCTTCACACACAAATAAAGAAAAGATGTTATGTGGACATGGGTCCGGAAACGCTTAATTTCCATGTTAGAGATCATTTTAGTTTCGTCAGTATGTACTGTACTTCCTCGATTCACCGCCAGTTGGCCCAATTGAAGGAATGTGATGTTGACTTCGAAGCTTGTGTTGACATGAGACTCATTGCTCTACAGTACTAGCATCAAGCACATGAGAACGTAGCATCAACAGGTTAGTGTTCATCACCTTCCACCTACGCTCAATGGAGCACGTTATCATGATTTCATGCGGGATACTCTACCTGTGCTGCTAGAACATGTGCCTTTACAAGTACGACACAACATGTGGTTCATGCACGATGGAGCTCCTGCACATTTCAGTCGAAGTGTTCGTACGCTTCTCAACAACAGATTCGGTGACCGATGGATTGGTAGAGGCGGACCAATTCCCTGGCCTCCACGCTCTCCTGACCTCAACCCTCTTGACTACGCAACCCCGGTACCAAATGTAGACACTCTTCGTGCTCGTATTGTGGACGGCTGTGATACAATACGCCATTCTCCAGGGCTGCATCAGCGCATCAGGGATTCCATGCGACGGAGGGTGGATGCATGTATCCTCGCTAACGGAGGACATTTTAAACATTTGCTGTAACAAAGTGTTTGAAGTCACGCTGGTACGTTCTGTTGCTGTGTGTTTCCGTTCCATGATTAATGTGATTTGAAGAGAGATTATAAAATGAGCTCTAATATGGAAAGTAAGCGTTTCCGGACACATGTCCACATAACATATTTTCTTTCTTCGTGTGTGAGGAATGTTTCCTGAAAGTTTGGCCGTACCTTTTTGTAACACCCTGTATAAAACCTATCAAAAGTCATATACAAATTTAAGAACACTGCAGGGTTACACAAACGCAAATCCATCTGGTCTTAAAAAGAATTCCTGCGATCTTGGCTACCAATTTATTGTTATGTAAAATATTGTAACTTAACGTTGCAAAGTGACATGAAATGGAATTAGAACGTAAGGATTGCAGTCGAGGGCGAATGCTCGACTTCGGTTTATTGCGAGGATTTTTGGAAAGTACGGTTCATCCGTCAAGGAGACAGCATATAGAACACTAATACCATCTATCTTGAGTGTTGCTCGTGTGTTGAGATTCGCATCAGGTCGTATTAAAGGGAGACATCGAAGCAGTTCGGAGACATCGTCCTAGATTTGTTAGCAGTAGGTTCGAACAAAGTGTGTTAGAGAGATGCTCCGTGAACTCAAATGGGATAGAGGGAAGGCGGCGGTCTTTCCGGGGGATGCTATTGACAAAATTTAAAGAACCGACCATTTGATGCTGTATGTAGAACGGTACTGTTGCCGCCAACGTACATGGCGTGTTAGGACAACGAAGATAAGACTCGCATTCGGGTGAACTACAGTTCAAACCCGCGTCCGGCCAACTTGATTCAGTATATATGAAGATAGTAACTCTTCTCGAAAGAGAAGAATCCCGGTCGGGGAACACATTTTCAGCTACCCCCATCTGGGTATATCAACACAAACTGTCGTCAGCTAAGGGTTTCAATTAATTATCATTTATTCTAGAGAAGCTGCACGGTCATCAATGGTATCTGTTCTTTCGAGAGCAGTTACGATCTTCATATATATAGTTATGGCTACCCAGCCATTGATCTGCGTCTGTGCGAATACCCACAGGTTGCCCGAACTCTTACGGGAATCGTCACCTTAATGTGCGCGAGTAATGAGTGAAAGGGCAAATATCTAGTAGTACATTACGTATGTAGGTTGTGGACGGTTGGGAATGTGGGTCTTACGGGAAGCGTGCAAGGGATAAGTCCCTGCAGTCGCGCTATTCATGTGTCTCCTCGGTGGCTCAAATGGATAGAGCGTCTGCCATGTAAGCAGGGGATCTTGGGTTCGAGTTCCGGTCGGGGCACACATTTTCAGCCGCTGGAATGGAGCTGCAGTTCACGACAATATTGCTGGTGGGTCGGTCTGTTGCAGGTAGCTGTCGAGATATTGCGGAGGTGTTAATGGCATTCTTAACCACGGGTGGAGTGTTTCGTACGGCTGGGCCATCCCACATCTTTCCTTACCTCTACGCTTCCCTTGCTCTGAGCTTGCCTTTCTCTTCTCCACGCCGATAGCGCACAGGCAAAAGGTGCATTCCTGACCAAGAGAAGTCAAGTCTACTAGTATCAAACACAGGCCTTAAACTGAGGAAGAAAATTCTGAAAACGTATGTTTGGTGCACAGCGTTGTATAGCAGTCAAACATGGACTGTGGGGAAAACCGGAACAGAAGAGAATCGAAGCATTTGAGATGTGGTGCTACAGAAGACTATTAAAAATTGGGTTTCGCGTAGAATCGGAGAGGAAAGGAATATGTGGAAAAAACTGATAGAGAAGGGACAGAATGATGAGACATCTGTTAAGACATCATGAAATTACTTCCATGACACTAGAGGGAGTTGTAGAAAGCAAAAACTGTACAGGAAAACGAGAGATTCGAATAGATCTTGCAAATAATTCAGGACGGAGGTTGCAAGTGCTGTTCTGAGATTGTGAGATGAAGAGGTAGGGACGGGAGAAGAATTCATGGCGGGCCGCTTCAATGCTGGACTACGAGCACACGCGTTAGATCCCATTGATCTCTCTCATTTCTAACAGTGACTTTCACCTCCTTCAGTGTCGCAACTCGTGGCCTAGTACCTGGTGTCGCCTCTAGATCTTGGGGTCCCACGTTCGATTCCCCTTCGGGTCGGAGATTTTTTTTGGCTCAGCGACTGGCGGGCCGTGTTGTCATTTCATTCTGAGCGACACGGAAAAATTACTATGGGAGAGAGTGTAGTTAGCATTCCAGTCAAAAGCTACAGAAAAATCGAAATAAGGCAGCAACTGTGAACTCTTATCCATCAAATTTTTTGAGTCTTCAAAAAATTTTTATTAAATGCCGCAACAATTTGTTCTGAAACTATGGAAAAGATGAAACATAACGTAAGACGAAGTAAAACATGGAAATACAGGAGTCTGATAGATGGTGGAATAAAAATGTAGTACGAATTGCGTCCTCTAACAACCATCTTGGAATCTGAAAAGTAAACAACTGAAACTGAATATTTAACAAATTCATACAAAGTTATTCACAGTAACTTCGGAGTGTCGGAAGATGACTACAGAAAAACCAAAAGAGGAACAGAAACAACATACACAAATCAGTGGCTAGAACGTCTCTCAAACTTTTTTAACTCGCATTATAGATGGTCAGAGAAGCACGTTGGTGGCGTGGCAAACACTGAGACGTGCGTACAATTCATTGAAGTCGCTCAAAGACTCCGTGCACGATCAAACAAATTGACACACTTCGGTAGCTTCGTCAGATATTTGAACGTGTAAGCCGCTGTTTGACGTGTTTCTCAAACGTAGAATGAGTTTGACGTGTAAGAGAGCAGCTGATTGACGGCAGATTTGGCAAGATGTCGGATGTCATTTGTCTCGATGTTTCGCCGCGCATGTTTACACAGCGAATTTTATAGTTCACCCCGCTGTATCGTGAGTTTCCGCAACTTTGGAAATGGCTATCAAATAGGGGTGGCTAGTTTAACATCACAAACATATCCGTTTGGTAATAACTTTCCCCCCCTGCGGGTCCGGGGATTAGAATAGGCCCGAGGTATTCCTGCCTGTCGTAAGAGGCGACTAAAAGGAGTCCGTCCCCCTCACGGGGGTAGTTAGCGCATGCGTCCGGAGACGGACGGTTCCACGACCTATAATCGTGGTCTTTTTGGTTTTTCACTTCTCGTTTCTTCCTTCCTTTTGTTGGTTCCTTTCTTTGCTCTTCTCCACCTCACTGTCTTCCTTACTCTTTTCCTTGACTTCTCCTTGCCTTCTCATTCCCTTCTTCTCCTTGCCTTCTCATTCCCTTCTTCTCCTTGCCTTCTCATTCCCTTCTTCTCCTTGCCTTCTCATTCCCTTCTTCTCCTTGCCTTCTCATTCCCTTCTTCTCCTTGCCTTCTCATTCCCTTCTTCTCCTTGCCTTCTCATTCCCTTCTTCTCCTTGCCTTCTCATTCCCTTCTTCTCCTTGCCTTCTCATTGCCTTTTTCTCCTTGCCTTCTCATTGCCTTTTTCTCCTTGCCTTCTCATTGCCTTTTTCTCCTTGCCTTCTCATTGCCTTTTTCTCCTTGCCTTCTCATTGCCTTTTTCTCCTTGCCTTCTCATTGCCTTTTTCTCCTTGCCTTCTCATTTGCCTTTTTCTCCTTGCCTTCTCATTGCCTTTTTCTCCTTGCCTTCTCATTGCCTTTTTCTCCTTGCCTTCTCATTGCCTTTTTCTCCTTGCCTTTTTCTCATTGCCTTTTTCTCCTTGCCTTTTTCTCATTGCCTTTTTCTCCTTGCCTTCTCATTGCCTTTTTCTCCTTGCCTTCTCATTGCCTTTTTCTCCTTGCCTTCTCATTGCCTTTTTCTCCTTGCCTTCTCATTGCCTTTTTCTCCTTGCCTTCTCATTGCCTTTTTCTCCTTGCCTTCTCATTGCCTTTTTCTCCTTGCCTTCTCATTGCCTTTTTCTCCTTGCCTTCTCATTGCCTTTTTCTCCTTGCCTTTTTCTCATTGCCTTTTTCTCCTTGCCTTTTTCTCATTGCCTTTTTCTCATTGCCTTTTTCTCATTGCCTTTTTCTCATTGCCTTTTTCTCATTGCCTTTTTCTCATTGCCTTTTTCTCATTGCCTTTTTCTCATTGCCTTTTTCTCATTGCCTTTTTCTCATTGCCTTTTTCTCATTGCCTTTTTCTCATTGCCTTTTTCTCATTGCCTTTTTCTCATTGCCTTTTTCTCATTGCCTTCTTCTCACTGCCTTCTTCTCACTGCCTTCTTCTCACTGCCTTCTTCTCACTGCCTTCTTCTCACTGCCTTCTTCTCACTGCCTTCTTCTCACTGCCTTCTTCTCACTGCCTTCTTCTCACTGCCTTCTTCTCACTGCCTTCTTCTCACTGCCTTCTTCTCACTGCCTTCTTCTCACTGCCTTCTTCTCACTGCCTTCTTCTCACTGCCTTCTTCTCACTGCCTTCTTCTCACTGCCTTCTTCTCACTGCCTTCTTCTCACTGCCTTCTTCTCACTGCCTTCTTCTCACTGCCTTCTTCTCACTGCCTTCTTCTCACTGCCTTCTTCTCACTGCCTTCTTCTCACTGCCTTCTTCTCACTGCCTTCTTCTCACTGCCTTCTTCTCACTGCCTTCTTCTCACTGCCTTCTTCTCACTGCCTTCTTCTCACTGCCTTCTTCTCACTGCCTTCTTCTCACTGCCTTCTTCTCACTGCCTTCTTCTCACTGCCTTCTTCTCACTGCCTTCTTCTCACTGCCTTCTTCTCACTGCCTTCTTCTCACTGCCTTCTTCTCACTGCCTTCTTCTCACTGCCTTCTTCTCACTGCCTTCTTCTCACTGCCTTCTTCTCACTGCCTTCTTCTCACTGCCTTCTTCTCACTGCCTTCTTCTCACTGCCTTCTTCTCACTGCCTTCTTCTCACTGCCTTCTTCTCACTGCCTTCTTCTCACTGCCTTCTTCTCACTGCCTTCTTCTCACTGCCTTCTTCTCAATGCCTTCTTCTCACTGCCTTCTTCTCACTGCCTTCTTCTCACTGCCTTCTTCTCACTGCCTTCTTCTCACTGCCTTCTTCTCACTGCCTTCTTCTCACTGCCTTCTTCTCACTGCCTTCTCTGGTCTCCGCCTTGGCGTTTGAGACAGTCTGTCCTCTTTCTCCCTCTCTCTTCTTTTTCCTCCTCTTCCTTCCTCCCTGTGCGTGTCTGATGGCCGACCCACGCGTTGCACGCGTAGCCGGTGACGGGGTAACGCGTAAGTCCCCGCCCTGGGTAGACATGTAAGGCACGCGCGTACCCCCTGGTAATGGCCAGGCCCGGGGAGGGGTAATTGCCTGAGCTGATACCTTCTGACCATGCCGATTGGTCCCTCCGTCTGTTTCTCGGGAGGTGTGACCTGAGGTGTAAACATTCACCTAAGGCGGGAGTGCCCTCTGAGAGGGTCCCCACAAGGAAGGAGCGCGCCATCGGAGACGCTGGCAATCATGGGGGATTCCTCCGCAATGGATTCTACTCCATCTCTCTCGACTTCGACCCAAAAACGGAAACGTGACCAGCCACCAGTGACAAAAGTACTACCGCCAGCCCCACAGTTCCTCGTCGTTTCTCGATCTGAGGACGGAAAGGATTTTTCCTCTGTCAACCCTTTCGTTATCCAGAAGGGCGTAGATGCCATAGCCGGATCTGTCAAATCTTGTACCAGGTTGCGTAACGGCACCTTATTACTAGAAACTGAGAGTGCCTTTCAGGCACAAAAACTGCTTCGGGCCACCCTCCTGTACACGTTCCCTGTCCGGGTGGAGGCCCACCGAACTTTGAATTCGTCTCGTGGTGTAGTCTATACTAGCTCCCTCGACGGATTGACTGACGAGGAGCTTCAATCTTTCCTCGCTGAGCAGGGCGTGACGGCTGTCCATAGGTTCATGAAAAAGGTCAACAATGACCTTGTACCGACCCGGACACTTTTCTTGACCTTCGATAGTGTTAAGCTGCCATCGCGCATCAAGGCGGGCTACGAGGTTATTTCTGTTCGCCCCTATGTCCCGACACCTACGCGCTGCTACCAGTGTCAGCGTTTCAATCACACTCGACAGTCTTGTTCCAATGCGGCTAAATGTGTCACTTGTGGCAGGGATGCCCATGAGGGTGACTGTCCACCTCCGTCTCCTCGTTGTGTGAACTGTCAGGGTGACCATGCCGCATCCTCCCGCGACTGTCCTGTCTATAAGGAAGAACGCTGTATCCAAGAAATTCGGGTCAAAGAGAAAGTGTCCACGTCGGCTGCTCGCAAGCTATTGGCTAGTAGGAAGCCCACGCTGCTCCCAGCGGGGAAATACAGTACTGTCCTCGCCTCTCCTCGGACTACCCGGGAGGTAGCAACCCAGACATGCGATCTGACCTTCAGCACCACGGTCGCCCGTTCGGCCAGTGCTAAGATCGCGCGGTCGACGTCTCCTCTTCCTCCCATCACCCCACAGACACCAGCCCCTTCCTCAGCTTCTGATAAGACGAAGACCCCGAAGTCAGATGCACGGGCCTTCAAGAAGGAACCATCCCGTGCAGACTTCCTCCGTACCTCGACCTCCCAGCCTTCGACCGGTACTTCCACCAAATCCCCCTGCGGGTCCGGGGATTAGAATAGGCCCGAGGTATTCCTGCCTGTCGTAAGAGGCGACTAAAAGGAGTCCATCCCCCTCACGGGGGTAGTTAGCGCCTGCGTCCGGAGACGGACGGTTTCACGACCTATAATCGTGGTCTTTTTGGTTTTAAACTTCTCGTTTTTTCCTTCCTTTTGTTGGTCCCTTTCTTTGCTCTTCTCCACCTCACTGTCTTCCTTACTCTTTCCCTTGACTTCTCCTTGCCTTCTCATTGCCTTTTTCTCCTTGCCTTCTCATTGCCTTTTTCTCCTTGCCTTCTCATTGCCTTTTTCTCCTTGCCTTCTCATTGCCTTTTTCTCCTTGCCTTCTCATTGCCTTTTTCTCCTTGCCTTCTCATTGCCTTTTTCTCCTTGCCTTCTCATTGCCTTCTTCTCCTTGCTTCCTCATTGCCTTCTTCTCCTTGCCTTCTCTGGTCTCCGCCTCGGCGTTTGAGACAGTCTGTCCTCTTTCTCCCTCTCTCTTCTTTTTCCTCTTCTTCCTTCCTCCCTGTGCGTGTCTGAAGGCCGACCCACGCGTTCGCACGCGTAGCCGGTGACGGGGTAACGCGTAAGTCCCCGCCCTGGGTAGACATGTAAGGCACGCGCGTACCCCCTGGTAAAGGCCAGGCCCGGGGAGGGGTGATTGCCTGAGCTGATACCTTCTGACCATGCCGATTGGTCCCTCCGTCTGTTTCTCGGGAGGTGTGACCTGAGGTGTAAACATTCACCTAAGGCGGGAGTGCCCTCTGAGAGGGTCCCCACAAGGAAGGAGCGCGCCATCGGAGACGCTGGCAATCATGGGGGATTCCTCCGCAATGGATTCTACTCCATCGCTTTCGACTTCGACCCAAAAACGGAAACGTGACCAGCCAACAGTGACAAAAGTACTACCGCCTGCCCCACAGTTCCTCGTAGTTTCTCGCACTGAGGACGGAAAGGATTTTTCCTCTGTCAACCCTTTTGTTATTCAGAAGGGCGTTGATGCCATAGCCGGATCTGTCAAATCGTGTACCAGGTTGCGTAACGGCACCTTATTACTAGAAACTGAGAATGCCTTTCAGGCACAAAAACTGCTTCGGGCCACCCTCCTGTACACGTTCCCTGTCCGGGTGGAGGCCCACCGAACTTTGAATTCGTCTCGTGGTGTAGTGTATACTAGCTCCCTCGACGGATTGACTGACGAGGAGCTTCAATCTTTCCTCGCTGAGCAGGGCGTGACGGCTGTCCATCGGGTCATGAAAAAGGTCAACAACGACCTTGTACCGACCCGGACACTCTTCTTGACCTTCGATAGTGTTAAGCTGCCATCGCGCATCAAGGCGGGCTACGAGGTTATTTCTGTTCGCCCCTATGTCCCGACACCTACGCGCTGCTACCAGTGTCAGCGTTTCAATCACACTCGACAGTCTTGTTCCAATGCGGCTAAATGTGTCACTTGTGGCAGGGATGCCCATGAGGGTGACTGTCCACCTCCGTCTCCTCATTGTGTGAACTGTCAGGGTGACCATGCCGCATCCTCCCGCGACTGTCCTGTCTATAAGGACGAACGTTGCATCCAAGAAATTCGTGTCAAAGAGAAAGTGTCCACCTCGGCTGCTCGCAAGCTATTGGCTAGTAGGAAGCCCACGCTGCTCCCAGCGGGGAAATATAGTACTGTCCTCGCCTCTCCTCGGACTACCCGGGAGGTCGCAACCCAGACATGCGATCTGACCTTCAGCACCACGGTCGTCCGTTCGGCCAGTGCTAAGATCGCGCGGTCGACGTCTCCTCTTCCTCCCATCACACCACAGACACCAGCCACTTCCTCAGCTTCTGCTAAGTCGAAGACACCGAAGTCAGATGCACGGTCCTTCAAGAAGGAACCATCCCGTGCAGACTTCCTCCGTCCCTCGACCTCCCAGCCTTCGACCGATACTTCCACCAAACGTCCTTCCAAAAAGGCGCATAGGAAGCACAGTTCTCCTTCTCCGCCACGGCGCATCTCTTCTCCTGCGCCACCCAGCGGTTGCCGCCCCAGGCCGTCATCCGTTTCGCCTGGCCGCACCGCCGGTAGCCGTACATCTGGCCGTTCACCGGCGGAGGAAGCTCCCCCTCCCGGCCATCCTCCCGAGATGGCCGATGACCCTATAGACCCCATGGACGATGACTGTCCGCCTACTGATAGCGGCGGCAGTGCTCGCTCGAAGCCAGGCCCTAAGCGGCCTTCGAGGTGACCCCTTCTCTCATCTTCCTTTTCTTACGATGGCACTTATTCACTGGAATATTCGCAGCATTCGCTCCAACCGAGAGGACTTGAAGTTGCTGCTCCGCTTGCATCGTCCGCTCGTCGTAGCCCTCCAGGAAACGAAGCTGCGCCCATGCGATCACATTGCCTTGGCACACTACACCTCTGTGCGTTTTGACCTACCCCCTATGGTAGGAATCCCAGCTCATGGAGGGGTTATGTTGCTGGTCCGGGATGATATTTACTACGATCCCATCACATTGCACACCGGCCTGCAGGCAGTCGCCATCCGCATTACTCTCCCCACTTTTACGTTTTCCTTTTGTACCGTTTACACTCCCTCGTCATCTGCCGTTACCAGGGCAGACATGATGCAACTTATTGCTCAGCTACCTGCACCGTTTTTGTTAACTGGAGACTTCAATGCCCACCATCCCCTTTGGGGTTCTCCAGCCTCCTGCCCGAGGGGCTCCTTGTTAGCAGACCTTTTCAACCAGCTCAATCTTGTCTGCCTTAATACTGGCGCCCCTACTTTTCTTTCGGACACCTCTCATACCTATTCCCATTTAGACCTCTCTATATGTACTCCCCAACTTGCACGCCGGTTTGAGTGGTATGCACTTGCTGATACCTATTCGAGCGACCACTTCCCGTGTGTTATCCATCTCCTGCAGCATACTCCCTCTCCGTGCTCCTCTAGTTGGACCATCTCCAAGGCAGACTGGGGGCTCTTTTCTTCCAGGGCGACCTTTCAGGATCAAACCTTCACAAGCTGCGATCGTCAGGTCGCACACCTCACGGAAGTCATTCTCGCTGCTGCTGAATATTCCATCCCTCACCCTACTTCTTCTCCACGTCGCGTACCGGTCCCCTGGTGGACCGCAGCATGTAGAGACGCTTTACGTGCTCGTCGACGTGCTTTACGCACCTTTAAACGCCACCCTACAGTGGCGAATTGTATTAATTATAAACGATTACGTGCTCAGTGTCGTCGTATTATTAAAGAAAGCAAGAAAGCCAGCTGGGCTGCTTTCACAAGCACCTTCAACAGTTTTACTCCTTCTTCTGTTGTCTGGGGTAGCCTGCGCCGGCTATCTGGCACTAAGGTCCACTCCCCAGTTTCTGGCTTGAAGGTCGCGAATGAAGTCCTTGTGGCCCCTGAGGCTGTCTCCAATGCCTTCGGCCGCTTTTTCGCCGAGGTTTCGAGCTCCGCTCATTACCACCCTGCCTTCCTCCCCCGCAAACAGGCAGAGGAGGCTAGGCCACCTGACTTTTGCTCCTCGAATTGTGAAAGTTATAATGCCCCATTCACCATGCGGGAACTCGAAACCGCACTTGGCCGATCACGGTCCTCCGCTCCAGGGCCTGATTCTATTCATATTCAGATGCTGAAGAACCTTTCTCCTGCGGGTAAAGGTTTTCTTCTTCGTACATACAATCGCATCTGGATTGAGGGACATGTTCCCGCATGCTGGCGCGAGTCTATTGTTGTCCCGATTCCTAAGCCGGGGAAGGACAAGCACTTGCCTTCCAGTTATCGACCTATCTCACTTACCAGCTGTGTCTGTAAAGTGATGGAGCGAATGGTTAACTCTCGATTGGTTTGGCTGCTTGAGTCTCGACGCCTACTTACAAATGTACAATGTGGATTTCGTAGGCGCCGCTCTGCTGTTGACCATCTGGTTACCTTGTCGACCTTCATTATGAATAACTTCTTGCGGAAGCGCCCGACCGCGGCTGTGTTCTTTGATTTGGAGAAGGCTTACGACACCTGTTGGAGGGCGGGCATTCTCCGCACCATGCATACATGGGGCCTTCGCGGTCGCCTCCCTCTTTTTATTCGTTCCTTTTTGATGGATCGACAGTTCAGGGTACGTGTGGGTTCTGTCCTGTCCGACACCTTTCGCCAGGAGAATGGGGTGCCACAGGGCTCAGTTTTGAGCGTCGCTCTGTTCGCCATCGCGATCAATCCAATAATGGATTGCCTCCCAGCTGATGTATCAGGCTCCCTTTTTGTGGACGATTTTACCATCTATTGCAGCGCGCAGCGTACACGTGTCCTGGAGCGCTGTCTTCAGCGTTCTCTTGACCGTCTTTACTCCTGGAGTGTCGCCAATGGCTTCCGTTTTTCTGCCGAGAAGACGGTCTGTATTAACTTCTGGCGCTACAAAGAGTTTCTCCCACCGTCCTTACGACTTGGTCCCGTTGCTCTCCCAATCGTGGAGACAACCAAATTTTTAGGCCTTACCTTTGACAGGAAACTTAGCTGGTCTCCACATGTCATATTTGGCCGCCCGTTGTACCCGTTCTTTAAATGTCCTCCGTGTTCTCAGTGGTATGTCGTGGGGAGCGGATCGAACCGTCCTACTTCGTCTATATCGGTCGATCGTCCGCTCCAAGCTGGATTATGGGAGCTTCGTATACTCCTCTGCACGGCCATCCATCTTACGCCGCCTCAACTCCATACAACACCTTAATTTTTCACTCCCTGCAACCTTTCGAGTGGGCGAGAGCCGCACGCCACCTTGGCTCCAGGCTCAGGTCCGCGTTCACCTTGACCTCAGCTCGCTCCCAAAAGAGGTCACCCCCGGTTCGGTCTACCACTCCCGTCTTTTGGAACTTCGTTCGAAGTTCATCCATATGACTTTCATTTATACAGATGGCTCTAAGACCAATGACGGGGTCGGGTGTTCCTTTATTGTCGGGGCACAAAGTTTCAAATACCGGCTCCATGGCCATTGTTCGGTCTTCACAGCTGAGCTCTTTGCCCTCTACCAGGCTGTTCTTTACATCTGCCGCCACCGACATTCTGCTTATGTCATCTGCTCAGATTCCCTGAGCGCCATCCAGAGCCTCAGTGATCCGTACTCGGTTCACCCTTTCGTACACCGTATCCAACGCTCTCTTCAGCGGCTGGTGGACGTCGGTTCTCCGGTTAGCTTTATGTGGGTTCCTGGCCATGTCGGTATCCCTGGGAACGAAGCTGCAGATGCCGCGGCCAAGGCTGCGGTCCTCCAGCCTCGGACAGCTTCTTGTTGTGTCCCTTCGTCCGATTTTAGCAGGGTCATTTGTCGGCGCATCTTATCGCTGTGGCATGCCGATTGGGCTGCGCTTACCGACAACAAGCTTCGGGCCTTAAAACCTCTTCCCGTGGCTTGGACGTCCTCCTCACGCCCTTCTCGGCGGGAGGAGGTAGTTTTGGCCCGGTTAAGAATTGGACACTGCCGGTTCAGCCATCGCCATCTGCTGACGGCTGCGCCGGCGCCGTTCTGCCCATGTGGGCACTTGCTGACGGTTAGACACATTTTAATGTCCTGTCCAGATCTTAACTCACTGCGCCTCGATCTTAACCTGCCAAATACTTTCGATGCCATTTTAGCGGATGACCCACGAGCAGCTGCTCGTGTTCTTCGTTTTATCAATTTGACAAACCTCTCTCAGGACATTTGATGATGCTGTTTTTTAATCCTATGCCTGTCAGTCTGTCTTTTATCGTGTTTTCCCTTTTAGTTGTTGTTGTCAACTTGTGCCTTGCGGTGCATTCTTAGAGTAGTCAGGGCGCTAATGACCATTGAAGTTGTGCGCCCTAAAACCACAAAAAAAAAAAAAATAACTTTTCATCTTCATTTTTCATACAATCCATATTTTTAAAGATGTTTGGTTGTTCCAAGTTCTACGGCCTCTATACGTAGATTTAGAACTTCCTAAATCAAACATAAAATATATTAAATACCATAAATATACAATACCGTGCATATACAAGGTATAGAACAGTGAAGAGGGAATAATAAGACTGGACGACCAGGAACGACTTGCTCGGGCTCAAAAGTCTGTAATACAGGGATGTCACCTTCCGCCCCTACCGTTAAATCTGTACATCGACGAAGCAATGATGGAAATAAAAAGGTTCAGAGAAGGACTAAAATTAAAGTTGAAAGAATATTAATGATACGATTCGCTGATGACGTGGCTATCGTGAGTGAAACTGAAGAATAATTAATCTATCTTCTGAATGAAATGAACAGTCTGAGTACATCGAAGAGACGAAAGTAATGAGAATGGCGAGAAACCTAAAAACAGAATTGATGGTCACGAAGTAGATGCTCAGGAATTCTGCTACCTAGGCGTCAAAACAACGAATGACAGATGGAGCAAGGATGACATCAAAAGCAGAGTAGCACTGGCAAAAAATAGGGCATTCCTGGCCAAGAAACGTCTACCAGTATCAAACATAGGCGCTAAATTGAGGAAGACCTTTCTGAGCATGTACGTGTGGAGCGCAACATTGTATGGTACTGAAACATGGACTGTGGGGAAAATCGGAACGGAAGAGAATCGAAGCATTTGAGATGTGGTGCTACAGAGAAAGTTGAAAATTAGGTGGACTGATGAGGTAAGGAATGAGGTGGTTCTGAGCAGAATCGGAGAGGAAAGGAATATGTGGAAAACACTGATAAAGAGAAGGGACAGGATGATGCGGCATTTGTTAAGACAGCAAGGACTGACTTCCACGGTACTAGAGGGGCAAAAACTGTAGAGGAAGACAGATTGGAATACATCCAGCAAATAATTGAGGACGTAGGTTGCAAGTGCTACTCTCAGACTGAGATATGGAGAGGTTGGCACAGGAGAAAAATTCGTGGCGGGCTGCATCAAACCAACTAGAAGGCTGATAATTGAAAAAAGCTGTAACAAGTCACTTTATCAACTACTTTCTTGTTCGATGAAAAAGTTTATGAAAATTACACGAATATTTTATAGCAGGATGCTGGATACTGTTTCTGCTACAAGAAGATGTAGAAACGCTTTCATGTGCCAATGTGAGTTATGTTTGTATGGCGAGTTGTATTGAAAAGTGGAGTTTCGTACTTATTGTTACAATATGGCCAGCTTTTGTAAGTGGTATCCACCTGGCACGGCACGGCACATTACTATATCCACTTGGCTACAGCTACAGGTCACTCACATTACAGTGGATGTGAACTGATTGATTGAGCAGCTCCTGGCTATGGGTTTTATGCAACTCACGACTTAAAATACCACGAGCAAGATTTTCGTGTTCTCTCCCTCTCTATGCATAAACTATTCGTCCTATAGCTAAAAATGAACAGGCCTTTTCGTAGAAAATTTAATGTAGCTAAATTTTATACTGCGATAAGCTTTCGCTACAGGCAGTAGTTTTCAATATATTAAAGAAAAACGCACAAAATTGATCTTGTAAAGCGTTTTTGTTGAATACCTCAAAAGCCATGGCTTAAAGTGAAAACAAATACCAGTTCGGAATTTACAGTAAATTTGCTATGAAAAGGATCAGATTTTTTTATTTTAGGACTACTAGTTCTAGCGAGATAATAGAAAAGCATAGCGCACCCGACTGCCTCTTCAAAGCGTTGCGGGTTGCATAAAAACAGCAGGCATGGGCAGCTGGATAAATAGATGACTGACGGCATGTGCTATACAACTAGCGCGTTTTTAAAATATGTTAATGAAAAGATAAGACAAACTTGGTTCTGAGACATTTTTGTGTGCGCGTAATACAGTCCATGTGTGAGAAAATACTTCGATCGGAGCTGGTGTTTACGTAAATGGCCCAAAATTAAATGAAATTCAGTGGTTGCAGAGAATTCAGTCTGTATGTAAATACATGACCTTCACGTTTAAAATAAGTAATTTAAAGTGAACTGCAGCCTTACTTCTATTCTTATGCTAACATCGTATGGAACTATTGCTAACAAGAGCTTTGTTTCGTTGTATCTAACATGATAGCAGGTACATCAGTATCGAGAAATTTTATGAAGCTTACAAATTTAATTACACAATTAATAATTCATTCTCTAGGGGATTACTGGCACATACAAAAGTGGAGCTGGGGTTTGCAATTTCCAGTATTTAATTTCAATAAAGTCACAGGTTCGAAATCATTCATAACATTGAATATTACAGCATGAGGTAATAAAATTGTATTATATAGTCTGAATATATGTGATGTCAAATTATTTTAAGTTTTAGATGTAAAGGTGATCATTTGAGGCAGTCGAAATCGGTAAACATGTTTTTTGTGGCTTAAGGAAAAAACTGCAACTAATACGGCAGTCACTGTCGTTCCCAAAAGTTAAAAATGATGTCGCTACGCCAGTGACAGACTTGGATACAAATAATGCACCAGAGTTCCGAACCAAAGCGATGCACTTGGCCGTAACGTGTGGGCGGATGGACGGGAGGGAATTAGGAATGCTTGCCAGAGACATCAGCATAATGTGGCGACGACATTAAGCGTCTGTGTAGGGGTCTTCGTAATGGATGACGCGGGACGATTATGTCGAGGCATTAGGGTCGCTGTCTCCGCACTGTGGAGGCACGACCTCGCCCAATTACCACGGACTTCCGTCGCCATAATACACAGCACGTCTGTCTGTCTGACATGTTATCTCTTCTCAGCACGACCCTCAACTGTATGGGCTCTAGGGATGTCTTACATTGAAAGCAATTTTTCTCAGATAGCAAGTGTTACGTGTGCCAAGTTCGATAGAAACTGCTTTAGCTGTTAGAGAGATGTCGGTGTGTCACTGTAGTTGCTCTTACCATGGCCTCCAGCGGCAAAACGTCATATGCACCGTCACCAATGGAGCAGGCCACATTAGAATCTGTGGATTCGATACTACGAGAGGCGTTTAAAAAGTCTATGCAAAAATAAAAACTACTTACGTGTTTGGGGTAAACCTTTATTTTTCGACATAGTCTCCTTTTAGACTTAAACACTTCGTCCAACGCTGTTCTAAATTGATACCTTCCGAATAATAGGAATTGTCAGACTCTGCAGAATAGCTATTCGATGCTGCAATCACCTCGTCGTTTGAATAAAATCTTTGTCCCCACAGCTATTTCTTCAAATTGGGGAACAAACAGTAGTCCGAGGGAGCCAAGTCTGGAGAATAGGAGGGGGGGGGGGGTGTGAAACGAGTTTGAATCCTATTTCGATTAATTTTGCGACCACAACTGCTGAGTTGTGTACTGTTGCATTGTCGTGATGGAAAAGGACTTTTCTGCGATCCCATCTCCGACGTTTTTCTTGCAGCTCCGTTTTAAAACGGTCCAGTTGGTAACACATTGTTTAGATTGTAGTTTGGTCTCAGGAGTCTAGTAATGTATCCATGTTTCATCTACACTGACGAAGGGGCGCTTAATGTCCTGTGGATTCTTCCTGAACAGCTGCAGACCATCCTTGCAACACTTCACACGATTCCGTTTTTGGTCAAGCGTGAGCAGTCGCGGTACCCATCTTGCGGATAGCTTTCTCATGTCCAAATTTTGGTGCAAAATATTATGTACCCGTTCATTCGAGATGCCCACAGCACTAGCAATCTCACCCACCTTAACTCTTCTGTCATCCATCACCATATTATGGACTCCATCAATGATTTCTGGAGTCGTAACCTCCACAGGGCGTCCAGAACATTCATCCCCACTTGTGCCCATATGGCCAAGGCGAATATTTTGAAACCACTTTTAAACTGTTCTAGTCGAAGCTTCTCTTTAGTCTCCTGAGACGTTTTGCCTTTCATAAAGGTATGTATAATCAACACACGAATTTCGCTTTCGTCTATTTTGACAATCACTCGACTTCATTGATTCACACGAATGCCAAACCAAAGAAATAGATCAATATGACAGACTTAGTGTGCGTTCTTTCCAAAGATGATACTAACTAAACATGACCTCAATACGCGCCGGTGGTGTCATCTCTCCGACTTTGCACGGACTTTCCAAACGCCCCTCGTAATATCGGTTGTTGCCGAATATGTTTGCAACTCAGGAATTCTCATCCGTATCCCTGCTACTTAGGATATTTTGGAGCATATTACCCAGACAGAGTTTTGTGCAAATAATTATTTAACACGTTCACACCAGCGTCCACTACCGTTGGCTCACCGTAGATTCTCCTTTCGAGCGGCGAGTACCACCGCTGGCGCACGCTCGATCCTACCGATTATGCTACCAGCAGTACACTAACGTGCGCATTAGCCTATCAGCCAGGCGCAACGAGCAGCTGTGAAGAAAATTTTGTGTGACCCACACGGTACACCTTTCTGTTTTCATTATTTAAGCAGAACACCCGTCCTTCAAACCAAAAATTTTTTGTTAGCCATATATACGTTTTAAAATAGGTGTCAACTGTTTTTGAAAGTAACAGTAATCTCTCTGATAAGGCAATGTCCCGACAAAGTAATTCAGTCACTGATTAATCATCGCCCACCCCAAACCAGTAAGAACAGAAACTTGTAATTTGCAGAGGGTGTTCATCTTCCACTGTAGACATCATTTAAGAAGGGATTCTACGAAATTCCATCACAAAAAGGTGAAATATGGAATGACAGATTTTGAAAAATGTCTCTAAGGCAAGTTTGAAGCTAAACCTACGAAAATTTGTATTTGGTTTCTTTGTCAGAAATAAATGTTTCAGCCTTTTTTTTTTTTTTTTGGAAGTAAACCCTTCGGGGTGAAAAATTGACTATTTTTTGAAAATAGTTACGAAAGTATTACTAAAGTATTTTTAAGGCTATATCTATGAAAACAAGTATATATAACCTCTCCATCTCAGAGTAGCACTTGTAATATAAAAGCACTCCGTCTTCAGGCCACGAGTGGCCTACCGCGACCATCCGACCGCCGTGTCATCCTCAAGGAGGACGCTGATAGGAGGGGCGTGGTGTCAGCACACCGCTCTCCCGGTCGTTGTGATGGTATTCTTGACCGAAGCCGCTACTATTTGGTCGAGTAGCTCCTCAATTGGCATCACGAGGCTGATTGCACCCCGAAAAATGGCAACAGCGCATGACGACCTGGATGGTCACCCATCCAAGGGCCGACCACGCCCGACTGCGCTTAACTTCGGTGATCTCGCCGGAACCGATGTATCCACTGCGGCAAGACCGTTGCCCATAGTTGTAACATACGTCCTCAATTATTTGCTGGATGTAGTCCAGTCTCTATCTTCCTCTACAGTTTTTGCACTCTACAGGTCCCTCCAGCACCATGGAAGTCATTCCCTCATATCTTGAAAGATGTCATATCATCCTGTCCCCCCTCCTTATCGGTGTGTCCCTCATACTCCTTTCCTCTTAGGTTCTGCGTAGAACCTCTTCATTCCTTAGCTTATCAGTCCACCTTATTTTTGACGTTCGTCTGTAGCACCACAGCTCAAATGCTTAGATTCTCATCATTTCCGGTTTTTCCATAGTCCATTACCATAGAATACTGTACTCCAGACGTACATTCTCAGAAATCTCTTCTTCAAATTAAGGCCGATATTTGATACTATTAGACTACTCTTGGCCAGGAGTGCCCTTTTTTGCCATTGATAGTCAGCTTTTGATGTCCTCCTTGCTCCGTCCGTCATTGGTTATTTTACTGCCTAAGTAGCAGAATTCCTTAACTTCATATATTTCGTGACCATCAATCCTGATAAGTTTCTCGCTGTTCTCGTTTCTACTACTTCTCATTACTTAAGTCTTTCTTGGATTTACTCTCAAACCATACTATGTACTCATTAGACTGTTCATTCCGTTCAACAGATCATGTAATTCTTCTCCCCTTTTACTCAGGATAGCAATGTCATTAGCGAATCGTATCATTGATGTCCTTTCACCGTGAATTTTAATTGCACTCTTGAACCTTTCTTTTATTTCTATCATTGCTTCCTCGGTGTACAGATCGAACAGTAGGGGCGAAAGGCTACATTCTTGTCTTACACCCTTCTTAATACGAGCACTTCGTTCTTGATCGCCCACTCTTATTATTCCCTCTTGGTTGTTGTACATATTGTATATGACCCGTCTCTCCCTATAGCTTACCCCGGTTATAAACAAAAATTGTCATTGTTTTTTCGTATTCAATCCCGAAGGGGGTGAAATAGGGATGAAATAGGGATGAAATTTTTTAAGAAAATATATACTTACATTAAAAAACCTATAAAAATTAGTATTTCACTTCGCGGTTAGGTATAAAGAAGTATGTGTTAGGTGATGATAGTTTCTATGGAAATATGACCACAAGAACGCAAAAGTCATAATTAACGAAGACTTGAGACTCCAGCTACCAGAATCGCATTTTGGTCATAAGTGCATTCGGAAGAGACCTTAATTAGCGTGAAACTTTTAGGTGGTGATGCAATTCGTGAACAACACCAAAATTCGATTAAAGAGAAGCAAAAACATCTGCACAGACCATACAGGTACGCGAGAGAAGCAGCGAACGCCAAGCTAGTATATTGTGCAAAATTTATACGTACACTGTCTCAGAGGAGGGGCGGGGAAGGAGTCATGTTTCGCGCTCTGACTCTCATTTCAAAGTAAGAGGGTCGTTCAATAAGTAATGCCCGGCATTTTTTTCTCAGAATATGTTTATTGCTAAGTCCGAATTTGCTAACAATATACATCTTGATGTCTTGTTAATGTCCTATTTTTCTACGTAGTCTCCATTACGCTCTATGGGCGTACGCCAGTGTTGCGGAAGAGCATGTATTCCCTGCTGGTAAAAACTCTTGTCCTGTAGGCGTAGCCATGTTTTCACTGCATGATGGACACTCTCGTCATCTTCAAAGTGTGTTCCCCGTAGAGAATATTTAAGCGGCCCAGAGACATGGAAGTCCGAGGGAGCCAGGTCTGGACTATAGGGGGTGGATGACGCAATAATTTCCAACCCAATTTGGCTCTGTTTCTGCATTTCCTGAGGCTGTCACTTTCTTTACCCATGGCCCAACTATACTCCTATCAACTGCAGCATCGCCATACACTGCACACAAACGTTTATGGATGTTCACCACGGTTTCTTTTTCTGCACACAAGAATTCAATAACGGTACGCTGCTTGTAACGTGAGCCGTACGTAGACGCCATTTTGACGCTGTACTCTGTTCTGCCATCTGCCAGAACGGTTCGCAACTTCACCGGCCCACGGAACAGACATCAAATGTGAAGCATCAACAAGGACGTTTGTCTATGAACAGGGTCATTCAATAATTAGACAAATTGGTCTGAAAAAAGCTTTTATTTTTGCAAAACAATACTTCCCTAATTTTCAACATAATTCCCTTCGACATTTATGCATTTCTATCAACGGGCTACATGCTTTTTTTTTATTCCGGCTGCAAAGAACTCCTCATTTGGATGTTTGAACCAATTTCCCACAAACTTTTTCATGTCCTCTTTGTCCTTTACCTTCGTGCCACGTAATGCCTTCTTCAGTGCACCAAACAAATGGAAATCACTAGGTGCTGAATCAGCACTGTAAGGGGCATGAGGCAGTACTCCCCAGCCCGTTTTTGTCAACGGTTTTCACGGGTTAATTGAGCAATATGAGGACGTGCGTTATCTTGCTGGAGAACCACGACTATCCTCTCAGATCCGCGAAGTCTTTCTAGCATGGCTGGCTTGACCTTGTTCAAAAGCAAATCTGAGTCGTACCGGCTGTTGATTGTACGCTGCTCTGAGAGATAATCATTAAAAACTTGACCTTCGGGATCCCAAAACACAGTCAACGTGACTTTTCCTGCTCTTGCTTCGAATTGGAATTTTTTCTTGACAGGTGAGTTGGTGTGTCTCCAGTCCATGCTTTACCTTTTTGATTCTGGCTCATAATAGTGAAGCCAAGTTTCATAACAAGCTAAAAATTTTGTTGGAGAAGTGCTCACCTTCTCTTTCATAACGTTCGTTTAGCTCTGTGCACACTCTCAAAAAGTCACTGCAGAACTGAATGTCTCACTCGCAGACGCTGTCTGGACCAAAGCAACACGAAGGGAGCTCCATAAGGAGAGAATTGAAGGCCAGGCTGGAATTCCAAAACCACACGATTTAAACAAATGTCCATAACCGGAAGATATGGTGTCGAAGCCATTGAATCTGAGTTATGGAGCAATGGAAGAAAGTCATTTGCTCATATTAGACTTCTTATACACAGTTTCCAACTTCTGGCCGAGTTTACGTACCAAGAGTGAAACATGGCAGAGGTTCGGTGGTGATTTGGTCGGTATTCCGTGGCCCCTGCAGTTACTCTCGGAAGATCACATTACTGCCGAGGATTGTGTGACCGTTTTGGCTGATCGTGTCCATCGCAGGTTACAACGTTTGTTCCCCAATGGCAACGTTGCGTTAAGACCACACCTAGGGGTTGGTTTTGTCAGCACGAGGATGAACTGTTGCGTCTCCCCTGGCCAATACTCACCAGACATAAACACTACTTTGTGGTCTTCCTTGAAGAGAGACGCGTGATCACTATCCACCTCCATCATCGTTTCC